>NC_138770.1:416848104-417040604 GCF_965119305.1 Pelophylax lessonae
ATGCGCTCTGAAGGTCCGGGGGGACCTTCAATTAACTTGCCGGGAGCTTGCCGGAAAAATCACTCCCGCGCGCATGCGCGGAAGTGACGTCATCGCGGCTCCGGCCAATCAGCGCGCTGGAGCCGTCTCTTCCGGCCAATCAGCGCGCCGGAGCCGCCGAACCCGGAAGAGACGACGAGGGATCATGGCAGCGCCCGCATCGATGTCCGGGGTCCGTGTCGGGGCTTCGTTTTAAGGTAAGTTAAACATAATGGGCTAGTATGCGATGCATACTAGCTCATTATGCCTTTGTCTTGCAGGTTTTTTTTTTTTTTTTTTTTATATAGGGTTTACAACCGCTTTAAAAAGAATAATATGAACAGCGGAATACATATAAATTAAAACAAATAATAAAATATTATATTCCAGTAGCGCAAAAAAGCTGTAGAAAACTGTAGCTTTAGAAAGAGTTTTGCAGCATTTTTACAGTAGCATTTTTAGCCTTTTTAGCTTTTTTAGCAAAACTATACTCCCACAAAAATTTATGGCTAAAAAACGCTCATAAATGCCAAATAGCTGCATTTTCAACATTCTTTTAAGCTGTTTTGAGAGTTAGAGTGTTTTTACAGGTGAAACAACTCCTCTTCAAACACACTAGTTCTTTTTTTTTTTTTTTTCCCAGGCAGAAAACGCCCCTGCCAAAAACTGCTGATTAAAGCCTATGTGTGCATGGAGACATAGGATAATATGCTGGGGAGTTTACTGGCTGTAAAAATGTCCAGTGTGCATGAGATCTTAATGTTAGTATTTGTCCCTATCTTGTCCCTATCTTAACCTGTGTCTATCTGTAATAACTGAATGTATGAGGAAGGTCCAGTATGAGCTGGACCACCTAGTAAGATGCATGTAGTTTTGAGGGTTCAGAGTAACACAGAGGTGTTTCTTTATTGTCTTTTAGGGTATATGGGAATTTAGATAAAGTTGAGTTATACTGTGTCTTTTGTCATTGCCCCCTATCCAATTGGCACTTCTAGAACCACATGCACACACTTAAGGCCCGTACACACGTAGCGATTGTCGGCCGTAAATATTCGGCCACCGACCGATCGGCCGATTGTCGGCTTGTTAGTATGATACTTCTGACAACCGACTGAGACTTTTCG
This sequence comes from Pelophylax lessonae, assembly GCF_965119305.1. Classification (NCBI taxonomy): domain Eukaryota; kingdom Metazoa; phylum Chordata; class Amphibia; order Anura; family Ranidae; genus Pelophylax; species Pelophylax lessonae. The sequence continues at coordinate 416,849,247 of NC_138770.1, forward strand.
GCCGAACAGAATCTGGCGTGCAGACTTTAAAATTTTTGTTGGCCAACACCAGAACGGCCGATTGTTCCTCAGTCAGTACAGAATTCGGCCGACAAACAGCAGATGAGCATGCTCAAAGAAGAAAAAACACACAGAAAGTTAACCATCACATTACATCACTTCTGCAGTCGGCTGTTGTTGGCCGACAAAATTCGTGTGCAGTCTTTATCACTTTTCAACCGACAGGGCAGCACCGGACAAAAGATGGCCGATCGTTCGGCCAACAATCGGTACGTCTGTACGGGGCTTTACAGCCTACGCCTTCTGATGACAGCATCACTTGTCATCACTGAGACAAATCTGTGGCCATGATCCTGCATTTGCATGAAGCTTTAGGTACCTTATCTGCAGCCTGGTGCTGGTATGTCAGTGGAGTCTGGGCTGTGCTGGCAGAGAAATGTGCTGAATGGTGTTGTTTTTCTCCTCCTTCCTGGACCCTCCCACTCTTCCTCCTCTCCTTCACTGGTTGCTTTACAATGGGCTGCTCCCACCCTCACACTTTCCTCACTTCTATTTGGAAGATCTCCACACCTTAGTGCAGGGAGAAAATTAGGGAGCTAAATAGGCCTGCCAGGTGGGCATTTGGGCACACCCTAATGAGCTCCAAATAACACAATGGGAGACTGGCAGGCAGTCAGTAAGTGTGGAGAAGCTTACTGGCTGCCTGCCAGTACAGTTGTAAATTATTTTTCAGACAAACCGTCTGTTACTAGGCAGGTTAGAAAAAAAAAAACATAGACTTTTTTTTTCTAATCTACCTAGCAACAGCAGCAGAGAGAGATATATAACAATCAGGGAAGGTAACTCAACAGACAAAATATTTATATTGTTTATTTTTATTTATTTATTTTTTCCCTGCAATAAAAACTGGTGGGGTGCTGCTCCTGGGGCCCCTATGGACGAGCCTCCACTGTCCTATTCACAAATATAAATCCAAATCATAATCTCTATTTATCCCATGAGGATGCAAAGATCAAAGTCTATCGAAGTCTATTGATCCACCATACCTCTCTTTATTTCAAAATTCTGTAAAATTCTGTATAATAATAAGAGCCGGTTCACATAGGCGTGACCCGACTTGCCGGGGCGACCTGTGAAGTCGCGGTGAGCAGCTCGCACTGCGACCTCGGAGCAGCATGCGCGGACTTCATATCATTGAAGTCAATCCAGGTCGCCCCAAAGTAGTACAGGACCCCTTTTCTAAGTCGGAGCGACTTGTGTCGCTCCTATTAGAACGGGTCCTGTGCTAATCTATGGCAGGCGACCCACGTCGACTTGTCAGGTGACCAGGACGCCTGTCAAGTCGCCCCAGTGTGAACCAGCTCTAATACAAATATAACTACAACAGTTTGCACAATTTGTTAATGAAATTTAAGATACTACACTGTAAAACCAGATCTGAATCCTTATGTCTCTTTTCAGAGAAATGTTTCGGTACCTAATGGAGCTGCGATGCTGAGCAATTCTGTCTTTAATTTTCTGTATGGTTCCTCCCACATAGATTAACGTGGGCACAGTAAAATATAAATTACATATGCACACATGTCAATCTGCGTATGTAATTTATATTTTAGTGTGCCCATGCAAGTTAATCTATGTGGGGGAAACCACACAGAAAATCAAAGACAGAAATGCCCAGGATCACAGCTCTATTAGGAACAAACAACCAGCGTTCCCGGTACCGAAGCATTTCTTTGAACAGGGACATAAGGATTCAGATCTGGTTTTACAGTGTAGTATCTTAAATTTCATTAACAAATTGTGCAAACTGTTGTAGTTATATTTGTATTATTATTGTATTAATAATAAAATCAAAACTATTGGGGTTGGAAAAGAGAGGGGCTGGGTCAATTTTTGTACTGAAACTCTGGGGGAGAAAAGCAGTGTCAGATAGATGAGAGACTGGTAGGAATGTGCATATAAACAGTAGTGGGATTAAAATAGACTAAGAACCAGCCTCAGGTGTTATTCTGTCTCTAAAGATTTACTTTATGAGTAAGGCTGGTCGAGCTGAAGCACTGGTATCTAGCCAGTTTGATTTGGGTGGGGTAATGCGCGCACTCTCTGCTCTTTTTCCCAGCATTCATTCTGGAAAAAGCATCATCCCACTGCTGCTCCTGAAGCACCACATAGATTTCTGATTTCTGGTTTCCAGTCTGTTCCACTGCTCATCTACAGTGACCTGGTCCATCGGGTGAGGCCTCCTCAATTTCCACAGAGATCTGCATGCCCACTCCAAACACAGATGGATGTACTGATCTGGAAGATTTAGCCTGCAGAGGATCCAGATTTGCTCCTGAGCCATCTCATACAGAGTCCTTCTGACCCTTCCAATCCCTGGATCCTGCCTAAATAGTGGCCTCTTTTACCATCTCTGATTCAGAATCCCAACAGTCTTTCTCTAAGCAGACTGTTTTTATTTCAATAGTTTTTACTAAGTTTTCATGTAAAAGAGTACAAAATTTTAAGATAATAAGAACACATTATTATCTTCTGTAATGCATCGGAACATACAACATACAACGGGGAATTACCCGAAAGAACACAATAACAGAACATGAAGCTGTTTTTGAGGCACCAGAGTTTGCTGTCACCACTTCAGATTTGTGGGGGATTGTGTCAAATCTTTTCAATGACGTGCTTTCTACCCTGCATCTGCAGGATCAGCCTGCTGATCAGGCCTGCAAAGAGCAAAGTGTGCTCCTGCCTCAACACAATAGGTCTGCAAAGGGGTTGGAGGAGTTCAAACGCTCTCCTTCATTCACTTCAGCTGCAGGTACTTACAGGTTTTCAGAGCCTGACTCCCACTTGGCCCATAGGGCTCACAGCAAAAGATCAAGTAACACTTCAGAATTTCCTTCTGCATGAATGTGTGTGTTTTCTGGATGGGTTCGTAAGCATGTCACCTCTCTGGCTCTTGCATGCAGAGGACATCTGCCTTAGCCCACAGGCTAACTCCTTTTCCTTGGCACCTCTTTCAGTGTTTTATTGAAATCTAACTTGTGCTCCTGCACAACATGTTACAGCTTCTATTGAGTTGAGTTTCCCCACATCAGGGACCCCGGTCCAATTGAGGAGGAGTTTTTAGAGTTTTAGAGCTGTACCATTCCCAAGCTCTCCTTCCATTCCTCAAAAGGATCCTCTGCTCTTGAGCTCTGGTAAACCCCTAGTTGTACAGGCTAACTCCCAACATCCCCCTTCCAGAGGGATTTCATGTTCTGCAAGGGTAAAGATAACCAGTCTTGGTGATCCCTTTGCTAATGGTCTGGCTCCTCAACTTCCTTCAGAGGCGCCTGATACCTCTCACAGTATTCGGTCTTGTAATTTCCCTAGTGCCCATTCCTGGTTGTGATAATAAGGTGAACTGGGCACCCCAAAAACGATGTGACAAGACACAGGGGAGCCATGTTGTTTGAAATTCATAATTCAGCCATGATACTTTTAGCAGCAGTAACACCTTTCCAGACACAGCTGTAATACATCATGCATCGCCTATAATAACAACCTTTTAGGTGCATCCCAAAATATCCCTTATCGGTACATTGATTAACCAAATTGACTAACATCAAAACAAAGGATAGGAAACAGATACAATTTAACCCATCATAAACCCCATTAACAGAACCTAAAACACTCTACATCTGGCTTTAATATACATCATAAAGCCTTCACGTTTCCTGGCCACTCTTTATGTTGGGTCAGATCATTGCTGTCAACACCCTCTTCATGGACTAGTAAAGAGAGATGGCATCAACAATCGGGAGCTCTCCATTTCAATCAAAGACCATCAGCCAAGATTTATGAGAGCAAACTGACCCATCTTGCTTTGCTGAACTTACAGAACCCAGGATTTTGTTAGGGTATTTTCCCTCTTAAACTCTTTTTGTTTTTCTGTTGCAATTATTGTCTCTGTTTTTTAATACCATTTTTTTTGTAAATATTTTGTTCAAACTATTTTACTTGTTTTGGTTAAACAATATTTTTAAAATCATAAAATTATCTTTGATGCACTAACGCAGAGCTTAATGAAATCTGTCTCTTTAATGGGCACTACTATATCTCTGGGTAGTCTTGTCTGCTGTGACAATGTGTATTACAGACATTTATTTAAAGTCATAATTATTATCATTGGTATTGCGAACGTTGATATTTCCAAAAAAAAAAATGTATGGCGTCAGTGCAACAAATGAATTGCATAATTAGCTAAACTTAGTGATGATTGCTCTTAGTCTGCTTGCACTTAGATTGTGGTCCTGCGAACTGGAACATCTCTGAAAATCTCTGTTGTGGAATGCTCAGAACATCTTGTCTGAAGGGAATAAAAATAATTTTGGATCTTTTCACTTATCACCCTTCTAAAGGGTTTTATAGATGTCTGTACAGTGAGGAGCTATTGGTCCCAGCTGGGCGAAACTTTGCGTCTAAAACCCTCGCTAAAAAGGTCAACTCCCTGTGTTCCTTGCTTTTTCCCTGTTAGAGTTGTGGTAGGGAGTTGGGGAAACTCCCATTCAGAAGAGTCTCTCTGCCTTGGAGTGGTGAGATCGTCACATCTGGGTGCTCTTGTTCCTCTGCAGGGCAGGCAGTATCCTTCACTGGAGGGCTTTGTACTCCTTTAGTCTGCCAACAGGTGAAACACTCTCAAGCCCCACTGCAGTTTCACCCTGTTGAGGATAATATGCATCTGAAGGATTTTGTGGGATCTGGTTGGTTGGACCTCGTAAGGAAGGCTCCTCATATACCACCCCCTGATCTACCCTCAGTCAGGTGAATATGTTTAGCAGTGAAGCTAAGTTTCCTGCTTCTTGGATTATGGATGATTCATTGGACCAGGGAAAGTTAGATGATTGCTAAACCCATGTCTGGTGTTCAAGGTTAGGCAGGTCCTGCTGAGTTCTCCATGTGTTAAGTAGATTTTTTTCCCCTTTTTTCATCTTTATTTCTTTTGATTGCAGTCTCGTGTTGTGGTATACATTATCCCTAACTGCCCTGTTGGGACGCCTATTTGACACCTCTCCTGTTCAGTCTGGATTACTTTGTGGAACTGTACCCTGGATTTTACTGCTGGTTTAAGGGACAGCTTCAAAACCCTTAGGAGTTGATCTGCTGTGTCAATTCTCACATTCTTGCATATCACTTTAGCAAGATGGGTTGTCTGGCTAGACAACCTTTTCCCCTGTTTGAAATTTTTCTTCCCTGTATCCAGTATATTTGGTGCATAAGGCTTGATCCATTTTGTGTGGACAGCTTGGTCTTTTTTTCACTGGACCTTAGTTTTCCAAGGGTCTAGTTAAATAACTGTTCTTCCAGGACTGTCTCAGTGTTTCTTACTCTGGGTTTGTTCTTCCTTAACCATGATTTAAGTTCATAGCATCCTGCTGGTTTAGGCTCCGGGTTCCTTTTGGTAAAAGCATTACCTCCTATCGGTTCTCTCCTCTATCCTTGTCTGCTCATTCGCAACTTCCATTGTCTTGCAGAGGGTTTCATTTTATTTGGCAGATTGTTGCTTCCTCAGGTAATCCTGAGTTGCAGAAAGTTTCTAGTTCCCTTGAGGATTCATCAGTATCTGTTGCCTATCCCTCAACTGGACTGTATTAGGACATCCTGGCTGTATCTGAATCCCTGGACCCTCAATGGATGATAAAGATAATAAGGAAAAAATTGGATTTTGTTGTACTTACCGTAAACTCTTTTTCTTTGCAATTGTTTTTTGCATTGGTACTGTTTTTTCACAAAAAATATTGGTCAGAGGAGGGGTTATACAAGGGCTGGATGATGATGTTTTCATTTTTTTTCTGTTTGCTTATGTCCAAGGGGGCAGTGTAACATTTCTGTATCTCTCAATGAACTACAAGTAAAATATTTTACAGTAAGTATAATAAAATCCTATTTTCTTGTTTGCTTTTAGCAATCAATAGAAAATCATAGAGCGTAAAAAATAAAGAGAGAAAAAATGAATTTAACGCATGGTTCACTGTAAGAGATTCAATGTGATGAAATGAATTGACTTCCCACTGGCAATGTTGATGTTATGTTAAAGTAGAACTAAGCACAATTAGTAACATCTAATATAAGCTGTAACAGGTTAGTGTAGTATAAAGGTTGTTTTCAGTCTTTTTAAATACACAGCTTTCATAAAATAGTATTTCATTATCCTGCAATTGAGTCAGGTACTTCCTTTTATGAGTTGACAACTTTCCCCCATTTGTGCTAGCATGTTGGTGTCTTAGCCCCCGTTCACACCGGTGCGACTTCAGATGCGATATGCGATTTTCAAATCGTACCAACGTCGCACCTAATGTATTTCTTTGGCTCTTAATAGTTGTGACTTGAAGCGGTGCGTTTCTAAACGTAGTTCATGTATTTCTTTTTTACAAATTCAGTGCAATTTATCTCCCATAAACTGTAATGTAAATCACACTGAAGTCACGCCTGTGTCCAAATCTGCGTGACTTTGAGGCAGTTTTCACTTTATTTTTAAAGTGTATGTAAACCCACTTTGTTGACATTTACCTATAGGTAAGCCTATATTAAGGCTTACATATAGGTGCTATAAATATCTCCTAAACATGCACCCTTTTGGGGATATATATACAGTGCACGCAGCCGATGACGTCATCGGCACATGCGCTCTGAAGGAACGGCCACCCGTGCCGTTCCTTCAGAGCCAAGTGCCGTGAACGGCGGCTCCCGCGCGCATGCGTGGGAGTGATGTAATCGCGCCTCCGGCCAATCAGATGGCGGTAGGACGCGATCCAGGAAGCAGGACATGTCGGCCGTCCTGTCGGCACTGCGGGGGCTTCGTTTTTAGGTAAGTACTTCATAATGAGCTAGTATGCGATGCATACTAGCTCATTATGCCTTTGTCTTTACAAGGTTTTTTTTCACATTTTTTTTTCAGCGGGTTTACTTCCTCTTTAATACTTTCCTAAAGAATTGCTGGTAATTACTTGAGAAAAAAACAGCATGCCCCCTCCCCGTTTCCACACCAGGCCCTTTGGGTCTTGTATCAATTTTAAGCGTAACTCCATGCCAAAATTAAAAAAAAATTATGTAAGGCCCCCCCTAAAATCCATACCAGATCTGAAAGGCCTTTGACTTTGAGCCATTTTTCACTTTATTTTTAAGCCTTTCCTACAGAATTTCCGCAAATTACTTGAGAAAAAAACAGCGTGGGGGTCCCCCTCATCCATACCAGATACCTTTGGATCTGGTATGGATTTTAAGGGGAACCCCATGCCAAAAAAACAAATGGGATGGTTCCCTCCCAAAATCCATACCAGATCCAAAAGACCTGGTATGGATTGGGGAGGGGGAGAGGGCCCACACATTTTTTTCTTATTTTTGGAATTATGTCAAACACTGATTGGACATAGCCAAGTCGCAGTACATTGCAATCGCCAGAAATTGCATTGAAATCACATTGAAGTCGCACTGAAGTCTCGTTTAAATCAGACCAAATCCTACCACTTTAAAGTCACAATCAGTGCGAACCAGGGCCTAATCAGGAAGTTGGTCCAGAAAAATACTGTGAAAACAGTATTTTAGGTCAAATAGCATGGTAGTTCTTTATGATACCATAAACTTGACTTAATAAAAACTGGAGAGTGCTAAATCTGGTGGAGCTCTGCATAGAAGCCAATCAGCTTCTATTGTTTTTTTTTTTTTTTGTCAAAGCTTAATTGAACAAGCGGAAGTTAGAAGCTGATTGGCTACAATGAACAGCTGTTTTGTAGTTTTAGTAAATCACCCCATTGTGATTTAGAGAATTAAAGCGGTTGTAAACCCTAAAAAATTAAAAAAAAAAAAAACCTGCAAGACAAAGGCACAATGAGCTAGTATGCATCGCATACTAGCCCATTATGTGTAACTTACCTTAGAACGAAGCCCCGACACGGACCACCGGACATCGCTGCGGGCGCTGCCATGATCCCTCGCCGTCTCTTCCGGGTTCGGCGGCTCCGGCGCGGTGATTGGCCGGAAGAGACGGCTCCGGCGCGATGATTGGCCGGAACGGCGATGACGTCACTCTCGCGCATGCGCGCGGGAGTGATTTTCCGGCAAGCTCCCGGCAAACTAATCGAAGGTCCCCCGGACCTTCAGAGCGCATGCGCCGCTCGCGCGAGCGGCTGCATGCACTGTAAATATCTCCTAAGATATTATTTGTACCTACAGGTAAGCCTTATTATAGGCTTACCTGTAGGTAAAAGTGTCAAAAAGCGGGATACTACCGCTTTAAATGTAATATAGTTAGGGTTTACATCAGCTTTAAATGCATATGATGTGCAATATGTGAAGGTTTGCATAACACACATTATTATTATTATTATTTGGGATTTATATAGTGCCAACAGTTTGTGCAGTGCTTTACAAATGTAGAGGGGCACAGTGAAATTACAATACAGTTCAAAGGAGGGCCCTGCTCATTGAACTTACAATCTAAAGGGAGGGGGAGGTTGTACAAAAGGAAAAAACTGCAAGGGGTGATCTGATGGAGGTGGCTCGGGTACAGTTCATAGGTGGAGGTGGAGTAGTAGGCTTCCCTGAATAAGTGAGTTTTAAGGCATCGCCTTAAGGCATACAGGGTAGGGGCTGACCAGACATACTGGGGCAGGGAGTTCCAGTGGATGGGAGAGGCTCTAGAGACATCCTGGAGGCGAGCATGGGAGGAGGTAACAAGGAAGCTAGAGAGCAGGTGGTCTTGGAAGGAGGTGAGAGGACGATTTGGGTGATATCTGCAGATGTGATTGGTGATGTAGCTTGGGGCGAGGTTGTGGATGGCCTTGTATGTTGTGGTTAGTATTTAGAATTTTATGTGGTGGGGTAGTGGAAGCCAGTAATCACAGATCGGTTAGTGAGGTGTATTAGTGTATCAGCAGCATACATAATAGACTGTGTAGAGATGTTTATATATATTGTGTTTCTTAATATGCCTAAATGCTGTCTTCTGCTCTGAAGCAAGTGCCAGGTTTGCTTTCCAGTTGACAGTAGCTCTTTTTGCCTAGCAACATGCATATGAATAGGAAAGAACTAGCAAGCACTGTGTAGAAACAGCATTTCACTGCTTTTTCCAAGATATGAATATGTATTACTGCTGAAATGTTTTCCATTGCAGATTATAGACACATTACCGAAAGTCAAGACATTATCCCTAGGGCCTTTGAGAACATTGTGCTGATAGACTGAATAACATTCATTTTTTTTTGTCTATTTGCAGATCTCAGTCAGTAGTGGATCCAGGGGTGTTAAAACACAATGACAAAAATGAAGATGACACCACACAGCAGCCTCTCCTGTCACTTGATTAGCAGACTGCGCTGTTGCAAGACTCGCAAAGGAGGAGAAGATTTACTCTTAATAACTAAACCCTCTACTGGAATGTACCAACTGGAATTGTATCACATATGTTAATGTTGTAAAATGTATTCTTACAAAAGGGTTTCTCTTCTTGGCAAGGAATAAGGGGGCCACCAGTTAATGCGTTTACTCTGTAAGTGCCAACTCGTTGTTTGTAAATAGAATCCAAATTAATCTCTTTCTTTAGAGTTATTGTTCTAAGTGCTCCGTTGAACAACACTTCTGTGAAAAAAAAAAAAAAAAATGGATGAACACCACTGCGTAGTTAAAATTGTGTAATGTACAAAAAACAAGAATTACAAAACAAAAAATATATTATTATAGTAGGATTCATTCTTTTATATAAAGCCATATAGCAGATACAACACTGCTTTTTATTCTGAATATTGAAAAAAGACATTTCAGTACGTAATTGCTTTACTCTAAACAGGAAAACAGAAGGGGCTTTTGTGTCTCCAGTATTGAAGTATCAGGTTAGACTACAAGGCAATGCATGTTGGTTTTATTAAGGACAACAGAACAAAATATATCTGTACTGTGCCAAATTAATTTGTAATGGAGATTTGTGACGCTAGTTTCTTTTTTAAACAGTATTATTATTACAGCAAGCCAGAAAAAAATAGAGTGCGTTAAACCAGTGCCATCAAGTAGAAAATGTTTAGACATGCTCTAAACTATTTTTGAGATCTCTTGTTTGTCTATCTGCACAGATGATTTTGTCAGGTTAGTACTTCTAAGTAACAGAATTATTGTATGTTCATGATAGTCATATTTTCTTCAGTATTGTACATTGATTACTACGGGTTATTGTATGATCACGGAGAGCAAGCAAAAGTCACAATTTAAATTTAGCACATCCGTTCAACTATTACTGTGGCTCAAGCTACGTCTTTGTGTTTCCATTAGTGTTTCCATCCACTTTTCTACTCTGTTATTCACAAATTTGTAATTAAATATTACAACACAGAGTGTCGCTGCAGTTCTGCTATGTAGTGTTGTGTGCAAGGTCCTTTTTTTTGTATCTATTGTATTTTCTGAAGGACAACTACAGAAATAACTTCTCCTAATATAAAGGATTGAAAATACATTTACTTTAACAAAGCTATGTTATTTCACAGTATTACAAAATTATTTACATGATATTTTTCACTATACTGCTTGTTCAAAATTCATTGCACCCAGTCTATAGTGGTTTTTGGACATGCTGTTGGGTTGTATAGTGGTTTTTGGACTTGCTGTTGGGTTGTATTGGCAAAACAGATTTTCTTTAGGGTGCTTATCAACTGATGAGTATCTTAATACATTTCTAGAAACTGAAGGAATGTCCACTGTGGTAGATCAGGTCATCTATTGTTTTTCAACATCACAGAAATTTAGTTTGACAAGTATATTCAAACAGATTGTGTAATAGGTAGTGCATGGTAAGAACATAGTACCTTATATGTATTTGTTATTTACAGTTTACACAAATAATTAATGCTTATCCTGCAAGATAATGTGGCCACAAATCCTCTGTATTTCTGTTTTTATATTTACAAAAAAAAAAAAAAAAAACAACAACAAGCATTCGCCAATATTCCTGTGAGTGTCTCTAAAATTAAAAATTAGTTACATAACTACTGTCAAGTTGGTTCTTGTTGGTATTAAAAGGCGTAGAAGACACCAACATAATTTTTTTTATTACACGCTTTATTTGTGGTCCCATGAGTGCTGCCTGCCATATATATATGCATATATAATGTACTCTAATATGTACTTCAAGCAATTTGCATTATGTACTTTCAAATTATCACTGGCTGCAAGCAAAGGAATGAGTGGAACACAATGTGGCCAAATACAATAGACTGCATATATTGGCAAACAAGTTTATAAAAGTAATATTATGCCATTCATTCTGGATTTTTAAAGGCTAAGGTCTTATTAATATTAGTTATAATACCTTACATTTTTGTTTAGGTGGACCTAAAGAGAAAGAAAAAACCCAAAGACAAAACAAATTTAAGTCCACTGGTCCCCCTTAAAGCTGCGACTACCATTGTGATCCATAATTAAGCCAAAATACCTACCCATGAGTCTTAGGGGCAGTTGCCTCACAATCCCTTCCATCTGTTAGGAAGGACTTAAACCATTTGTGGCAGAGGAACTGACTAGCTTCTGTCTGCGTAAAAAAAATATATATCTGTTCATAAAAGCGAAACAGGAAGGGAAATAGTAGTCTCTGAGACTCAGGAGGATGCTACTCCAGGACATTATGGTAATGGCAGCCTAAAGCCCAGCAGGCCAAAAGTCTGTTTTTATATTCAGGTGCATTTTAGGAAATTATGATCTTGTAAACCTTCATCTCTAGATTGTCATTAATATTTGTTCTTTATTGATTTTTTAGTATATACCCTACCATCTCCTTATTTTGCCACCACATTTACACAGTTATGCAATTATTGAGCACTTTAGACATACTATATATAGGCAGACTGAGAGCCACACCAAGGTCTTTAATTCCTGAATACATGAAGCAAGTCCCAATAGCCAGATCATCAGATAGGTACTTTCAGCTGTTTAGTGTAGTTAGTTACTGTATGTTATGAGTTGCCATACATTACTGAGCAACTCAATGTGTTTTGAAAGTTTAAATGTAAAAAATAAAATTAGAATATGAGGTTACTGAGTGTTTAATACACGGAGATGCAGCAAGGACATGCTGTTTTTATATAGCTGAAAGTATATACTTGGCATCACGATGGCTTAGTTTTGCTCTGCAGTACTGGGGTCCATAGATCAAATCACAATCAGGATATTATCAGGGAGTTTGTATGTTCTTCCATGTCCTTCCTTCCCCCACATTCCAAAAAGGTTGATTGGCACCTGTCCAAATTGTCCCTAGGGTGTGTGTTCATGTATGCATGTGAAATATTAACTTTAGATTGTAAGCTCCTTGGGGGCAGGGACTGATGTGAATGTACACAATGTTAAGAGTTGTATGTATTGTTGGCAATTTATAAATAATTAAAATCAATATTTTTTTCTGAATTATACTCTTGAATTTTAGTGGAAACACCATTGCAAAGTTAAAGGTGATTGCCAAGTGAAGCTATTTCATATTTTAATTGTCATTCTTTGAGGGTTTTAAAAAGGTTTTTAATGTACCGTGTATCTATAAAATGTTGGCATAGCTTTTATATGTGCCATGAGTTTGGCATTGAAGGCAGTGTTATGTTAACTGAAATACTAAAGGCTTTGTGGAATAGCATAACATAATCCTTAAGATAGTGATGTTGTCTAGGAAATGTATATAATTGAAGCACATAGGCATGAACCTATATTAAACATGCTTGGACATTTAGATAACATAAAGCTATTTTACAGGGAACCTATGTTTGTGACAAATACAAGGCCCTAACTATGCCACCTACAACAACTATTGTCAACACTGCTAGAAAATGTAATTCTCCTTTTTCATAGACACACTATTGTTGCTTAATATGGTGCCCATTTTTGAATAACTTCATGTAAAGTAGGCTAGGTAGTCTTTTTTTTTTTTTACCTTATAGGTTCTTACTAACTGTTTTCCAAAATGTGTTATATTTTTTTTAATCATCTTTATAAAGACTTAAAGCTGAACTCTAGAAAAAATAGTTATATACAGATCAAATATATATGGGAGACATTTCACCTGCCAAAACGATCTATATTTCTATTAATCCAGACCTAAGTTTTACACAGCATTACCCAACAGCACAGTTAGCATGGTGACCGAACTTTTCTCTCAAAAGCGTAACCTTGATCACCTTCCCCACCCCTAGCATGTGAATAGACAGTGAAGAAGCAGCAAACTGATTAAGCCATCACTCAGTTCTCTAATCCTCTCAACATGTTCAATATCTGCACTGGAGCACATTGGATTGGTCGCTAATGCTGACACTCACTCAATTCTACAGTGCAGGGAATAACACAAAACAGATGCCAAGATGCCAAGTCCAGGTATATGAAGAAAAGAAGAAAGATCCGCGCTTAGGATTAACTTATCTATAAAATAGTGCGTAAAATTTCTATAAATAAAACACTAATGGCTGCTGCCCACTCCAAAAGATGCTCCCCCAATGGGGGAGCGTCAGGTGTAAATGTCAAAAAGGGAAGTGATTGGCGCTGCCTGGCATCCTGGCAGCGCCAATCACTTCCCTTTTTGACATTTAAGTCCAGGTATATGCCCTAGCTGGATTTAAAAAAAAAATTAATGAACATATTTGCAATGATTGTTGCTTTTTATATCTGCCTAGTGTTCAGCTTTAAATCACTGTTTGACTTACTTATTCATTTATATCTATGTCTGATAGGCTGATTATATATCCCTGTTAAGGATCAATTAGGCCTTGGTTTGTGGTCCACAAATACCTCAACCTTGAGGAAGAGCACAGGCTACCACTTATCTAATAATCTTTATTGTTTATTGAAGCCTGAAGAACGTATTTATAAGAATTTAAAATGTAATTGCTAGAGAGTTGCATAAGCATACTCACTTCCCTTCTTGTTAGTTGGTCACTAAAACCATAGTTTTTCAGTCCTGTAATGCTAGAAGTGAGCGTCCAACAGTTTTTTTGTCCTAGCAAGAAGTCACGATTGCTAACAGGGAGTTTTTAAACTGAAGGGGCTGACTGCATAGGCTATTTTTTTTTTTTTGGGAAAATGTGAACTTAGCCTTTCACTTAAAAGAGAAATATGGAGTTGTTTTTTTTCCAGAATCATACTTACCTAGCTGGATGCAGCATCTGTCCTTCGACATCTCTAAGACTGAGAACCGAGCAAACTAACACCGCAGATTGCTTAGTTCTCACAGCTCCCCAAACAGAGCTCAGAGCTCTCTGCTCTGCCCCCCCTCCCTGGCTCTCACCATGGCACAGGGCTGTGGAGGGGTGGGAGTGGCTGGCTCAGGCTCTCAGCAGCTCACTGAGAGGCCATGCCTGGTGCTGGTCCAAGCATGTGGGCGGATCCCGACTCCATTGTCACGATCTTACCTGAGCCTGCACCAACTCCTGTGACCCATTTTCAGCAGACAGCAGGCTGAAGTCTGCAGTCTACTGATGTCACAGAGTGCAGAACGAACTACACTTCTGTGATCCACATAAGAAGTACAGCCAAATGAGCTTTTGCTGTACTTCTCCTTTAACAGAGGTCAATAGTTGTTAGAAATATTTAAAATAATAAATTGTAGTCATAAATCAGAATAGTTAAATAAATAAACCCAAGAAAAGCATTATGTTTCATTTGGGTGTGTATGAATGTTTTCAAATATTGTTGTATTGTGAATTGCTACATATTTTGTATATAGTGCATTGTTATTTTTAGATATGTTGTATGAATGGAATCCTTCTTCATATGGATAAAGGGGCTAAGTTATAAAACCTGTAATCGAGGAAAGGTGGACAATTGAATGAACCTGGCATTTGTCTGTTGAATGGTAGGTAACTAGCCTGTAGTTAAAGGAAAAATAAATTAATATACTTTAATTATTATTAGTTTACCTGCCACTTCAACTTAAAAATATTAAAAAAAGTTCTGAAAGTGGGTCATCATTTTATAGCCTGGGATAGATTTATGGATGCTTTGGCGATCCAAAGGTTTGAAACTGAGCAAAGGGTGGACTAAGAGGTATTAGGACATCTGCCTTTACATGCACATGAACTTTAAGGGCATTCCAGTGTTAGTCAGTAGGGTTCAATATTGAGTTGGCCAACCTTTGAGCTATAACAGCTTTAACTCTTCTGGGAAGGCTGTCCACAAGGTTTAGGAGTGTGGCTATTGGAATGTTTGACCATTCTTCCAGAAGTGCATTTGTGAGGTCAGGCACTGTTGGACGAGAAGGCCTGGGTCGCAGTCTCTGCTCTAATTCATCCTATCAGGTTGAGGTCAGGACTCTGTACAGACCAGTCAAGTTCCTCCACCCCAAACTCGCTCATCAATGTCTTTATGGACCTTGCTTTGTGCACCGGTGCACAGTCATGTTGAAACAGGAAGGGGCCATCCCCAAAGTGTTCCCACAAAGTTGGGAGCATGATATTGCCCAAAATGTCTTGGTATGGTGACAACTTAAGAGTTCCCTTCAGTGGAACTAAAAGGTCAAGCCAAACCCCTGAAAAGCAACCTCACACCACAATCCCCCCTCCACCAAATGATTTGGACCAGTGCACAAAGCAAGGTGCATAAAGACATGGATGAGGGAGTTTGGGGTGGAGGAATTTGACTGGCCTGTACAGAGTCCTGTCCTCAACCCGATAGAACACCTTTTGAATGAATTCAAGCGGAGACTGTGAGCCAGGCCTTCTTGTCCAACATTCGTGCCTGACCTCACAAACGCGCTTCTGGAACACACTCCTAAAGAGTTGAAGCTGTTAAAGCTGCAAAGGACGGACCAACTCAATATTGAACCCTAAGGACTAAACCTTGTGGACAGTCTTCCCAGAAGAGTTGAAGCTGTTATAGCTGCAAAGAGAGGGCCAACTCAATATTGAACCCTATGGACTAAGACTGGGGTGCCATTAAAGTTCATGTGTGTGTAGAGGCCGGTGTCCCAATTCTTATGACAATATAGTGTAAGTGCTGAAAGAAAACAACCATGTTTGTGAGAAGAAACACATTTTCTTTCCTCCATCTTTCATGCAGCAGTCTCAGAACAATTAAAGATGCTATTTTCAAACAACTCAGGCTCTATAACACTTTCAGCTGTGAATTGACTGAAGCACATGAATATTAGTCACCTTAATCTGTTTTAACAATAAATATAACAAATCATTAGGTGTACTTTACAGTTATAACCATTTGGGCACTTGTTTGTGTCTTAGTGTTTCACGTTTTTATGTCTTTTATTTATTAAGATATTATTTTGGCTTCTATTTAATGGATACATTTATTTGACTAATTGCTTTGTTTCATTGTGAGTCACCTAAGGGCACAGTAGCCAGCATGCATAGAAAATGATCAATATATTAAGAGCTACTGTCTACTGTGTGACAATAAAACACGCTCCAGAGAGACTGTAGGCCTCAGAGTGTAGCTATGGTAACAGAGTGATTCCTGCTGACGCTCTACTTCTGCAGAGCATTATAAATATTTCATGTAAGAAAATGTCTCTTTGCTTCCATCCTTAAGATAAAAAAAAACACTGTCCTTTCTTTTGCTTGACTAACTATAATTCATCCTCTTGAAAATCAATGTAAATCTTTGTTCATATTGTCCTTGTAAAGCAAGACAATCCCAAGTGAAATATTAGCACCTTTGCCAAAGTACCATATGGCAAACCATTGTAAGATATCATTTGTGTATAAAACATATTATAATATCATATCTCAGAGCAGAAATCTACTCTGTTTGTCTGTATGTCTTTTGCTAACTGGCATTTTAAATCTCTGCCATATAGTTTATGAAAGTGGCATTTTACTTTATTAGCACCATGAAAAATGATGATTATCTTTGAGTGCCAAAACTATGACAAAGATTTTTTTTATTATCTCTCTATGAAAAACAGTTCACTGGAAAAGTGTAATTGTATTCCAGACAGTGCATAAAGGCTTGTTAGGGAAACCAAAACTACAAAACCCTTATGTCGAAGTAGAGAGGAGAAAATAGTCCCATAGTCTTGTCCTGGAGTAAATTAGCTGCCAATTTTCACAGAAGCAAAAATTAATTTACTTCATTGAGCTGCTTAGGAGAAATTTGCATAGGAAAAAAAAAAAAAAAATCTAGCCTTCTTTTTCTTTGCCTAAAGCATATGGTTCTTCTTGATGATGTGTAAAAGTGATTGTAAAGTGATACTTACCTCCTCTGTGCAGTTGGTTTTGCACAGGACAGCCCAGATCCTCTTCTCGGGTCCCTCTTCTGCTCTCCTGACCCCTCCCTCCTGTCGAGTGCTCCCACAGCAAGCAGCATGCTATGGGGGCACCCGAGCCGAGTCACAGCTCCATGTGTCCATTCAGACATGGAGCTTCCGTTCAGCCCCGCCCCTCTCTCTTCTGATTGGCTAACTGGCTTTGATTGACAGCAATGGGAGCCATTGGCACCGCTGCTGCCTCTTAGCCAATCAGGTGTGAGAGTCCTGGACGTCTGAGGGAATCGTGGACATCACTGGATAGAGATGAGTCTCAGGTAAGTATTAGGGGGTGCTGGTGCAGCTGCTACACACAGAAGGCTTTTTATCCTAATGCAAAGAATGCATTTAGATAAAAAAACTTCTGCCTTTACAACTCCTTTAGGGTAGCCTATTTATTTAATTTAGTGTTGTTTATATATTTTTTTCTTTTTTGTCTGTATTCGAACATTATTTGTGTATTGTTACTTTAATTTTTTCCCCTTTCTCTTTCCCTTTTTTTTCTTTTTGTAAAAACATGTAAAATACTATGGCTAACGAGAGGCTGTTTTTGACTCCAAATAGTTGAAAGAAGCTTCCATAAGCCTTGGAGATCAGTGTTGCCAACCTACCAGATTGAAATTTACTGTCAGCAACACCCAAAACTTACTGGCACAGCCAAGTTTTTACCTGCATTTCCAAAAGTTACACTTTTAAGTGCAAATTTCAGTATTTAGGCTACAAACAAGTACAATATGTAATTAGCAATGTGGCAAAAAAACATATTTCCTATTTTATTTTCGATATAGTAAGTAAGTAGCTCAGGGACAGGACTCTGGAGGGCAAGAAATTAGAATGGGCAGGTACACACACATGAAACTGACTCTCACAGTGACACTAACAGCAGTATGCAGCAGCACAGAGGATTATGACACCTCACCGAGGCAACACGTCCCCTCCTGAGTCACAGTGACAGTCTCTCTTCACAATAGGTGGTCCTTTCAGTCCACTCAAGAGGAAAAAGCACTGACAGCCCCATTCCCGGCTTGCCTTGCTCCGTGCAGTTCCAAGCCCAGCGTCACAGCCATATTTTTTACTGGCAACCTTTTCCTGTCACTAGCATTTCTTGGCAGGAGAAAAGTACCTGCTTTTTACTGGCTGCTAGTAAAAATACTGAAAGTTGGCAACACTGCTTTGGATCTATGGGATGCCCTTTGAACCCTTAAAACCATCAAAAACACCTTAATTTTGCCCTCCCTATTGACTACAATGCATTGCATTATAATGACATATTTTGCCAAAATCTCCTGGAATCTAGGTACATGAAAACACTCAATTTCTCTCAGCCATACACAGGACAGGGAATGAAATGGTCTTTAGTACGTTCATGTAAGTGTATATATTGCCAGGCCTAATACAGCTCATAGTGTCCGTGATGGTAGAGTTATTTTGGTATGAATCCATACTACACTGGTAAGCATTATGGGTATTGCAGCATTTTAAGAGCAGACCTTTAGGAAGAAAGGAAGATCAGGTGTGGAAAGAAGAAGACGCAAAGCCAACTGGAACAAATCTAACCTGGCCTTCAGTTGCAGCTTCTAATTACTTTACATAGGCACAATATGAATATGTTTATAATGATTAAATGCATTCAACATTAATCAATGCTTCTCTAGAGTGTATTTTCATCAATTGTGAAAAAATGGGAAAGTAATTATTTCTATTAAATGTATTTAGTTATTACCAGTAACAAAGTGTTTTACAAATTTGTCAGGATTTTTTTGCTGCTTTTTTAAATTGTATCAGTCTAAGGACCATATGGGCTAAAGGCATTGAGCCTGGTGGAGGCAAAGCATTAAGTAAGGGCAGATGGAGACTATTGTAGGCGTGCCATAATTTCCATTTTAGGAGTAATGTTGTCCAATCATTTGTGTAAACAAATTGGTGTTAAAAAATATTTTGTGTCTTAAGTTGATATACTGTATACCAAAAATTATTTTTTGGTATATATTTTGAAGAGAGTTCTTAACACTAGGAGCACATTTAGGAATCTGTGAAACAGACATTTGAGAAACATTTTCTACAGGTGCCTCTTCCAAGTGCATGTATGTTTTTTTTTTTCGTTTTTTTTTTTTTACAACATTACATTTTTTTATTCAGAAAGCAAAAGAAACATAACAAAAAGAGAAAATGTGGGACATGGCTACAACATAGAAGGTTGCAGTTCAGCCTTGAAAGCTTACATCATGGTGACATACAGGTAGGACAGAGTTTAAGGCAGATTGGTAATGCAATCGTGGCCAAGTGCATGTATTTTAATTGACAGTGATTGATTCACCACCAGCAGGAAATGTTTCATGAAGTCACATTCACTGCTTTATAAATATGCCTTTCTGTGTATTTGCAGTTTTCCCCTGTAGCAGACAACTTTTTCTTATTCCTTTTAGTAAAAATAACCTTCATAAAGAACTCTTTGGTCTATTTCTTTATCTTATAAAATTAGTATGAATTATTTATTGTAGCAACAATGATGTGGTCTTGATGATATTTAGGACATGTGGGAGCACTACAAAAGAAATGTATCCTAAACATCTTTTACATTGGCGAATGCCCATCACTGCCTCGGCGGTTTGTTTTCAGTCTGTAAAACGGTTTGCTGCAACGCTCTGTAGCAACATGACAAATTGGTTTCTGCTTTATTTTTTTCTTGACAATTGCTGTAACTCTTCATGTAAGAGCTGACACTTATGTGATGCTTGTGAATTATTCCAACTAAAAAAAAAAAATATTTTTACAAACTTCCAATGACCTGTTTAAATATAACTGAAAAAAGTGTTAGGATATAAATATATATTTTATTTTATTTGTATTTATTTAACTTATTTTACCAAGAATAAACTTATGCGCATTCTGCCAGTATATGTGTCATGAAATGTGTTTGCTGATCATCAATTTGTAAATCCCAGGACAAAATGAAGGTAGAAAATATACAATATAATGTATTTCTTCAGGTAAAGAGGGATATTCTATTATCTGTACACATTTGTAGCAACCAACCAGAAATTTACTTTTTGGACTGCTCCTAAAGAAAGGTGATGCTATACATGTTAGAGTGAAAGAGTGATATTTTGCATGTGTGAGAGAGTGTGTATAGTTTGGTTGGGTTTGGTGAGTGAAATGCCTGGCATGCTAGAAACATTGGGCTCTCAGGGACATTCACTATGTTTTGAAGAGTTTCTATAGGACTAAATCTGTAAATTGTTGGAAGCCTATTCAATGTTTAAGTTTTCAGTTTTTTTTCAGTAAACCAAAGCAGATCATGCACTATTGTAATTGGGCTATTGCTGTCAAAATAAAATACCTGGGACTCTGTGAATGTATGACTCCACTGCTCCAATCAGACTTGTAGTTCTCAATAGAAGTGTGGTTATCAGCACATTTATAGTCCATTGATACTTCCTCCAGCTCTCCAACTGAAAGCATGTACAGATTAGGGATGATCGAACGGTTCGGGTTGACCATCGGTTCGACCCGAAAATTGACTGTTCGAAATTCGGCCGAATTTCGAACTTTTTGCTGAAAAAGTTCGGAATTCGGCAACCAGAACCGACCAAAATGCAATGGGACAGGAACTGGGCTTTAAAAGCCCGTGATTGGACCAGAACCATCAGTAAAAGCCAATTCAGGGGGCAGGAGGATGCTAGGAATGTGATTGGAGTGACTAGGGGGTCCAGAGGCCAATCAGTAGTGAATACGCCCCCCAGTATATAACATAGCCCCGCCAAATCTCTAGAATTGTAATACAGGGCTGTGGAAGAGAGAGGAAGCAGTTCTGTTACTCCTGCTTCAAAGTGTCATTTAGCAATTATTAGTGTGAGGAAAGGGATATCTAGTGTAGTTAGGGTACTATTTTCCACTATAGTTAGATTCAAAAATCTAGTTTCTGTAGGGAAAGTGTTAAGTGTCAGGGTGACCGTAGTGTAGTGTGGGGTGAACTGACTCTGACTGCTATGGCAGGGTGACTAAACCCTTCCATGTCAGGGTGACCGC
Source organism: Pelophylax lessonae (assembly GCF_965119305.1). Taxonomy (NCBI): domain Eukaryota; kingdom Metazoa; phylum Chordata; class Amphibia; order Anura; family Ranidae; genus Pelophylax; species Pelophylax lessonae. The sequence goes on from NC_138770.1 coordinate 416,870,524, forward strand.
CATAGAAAAAAGATTGTTTCTATTAGAATTGCAATAGAGCAGGATAGTGGCTTCGCTACTTTCACACCTGGCCGTTTTTGTAGCAGGCGTTTATTGGGCTTTTTTGTGGACGTCTTTGGAGGCAGGCATGACATCTGAACTTCTGTGTAGGGGTATATATACACACACACACATGTATGTATATATACACATACACATATATAGGTGTAAAAGTAGCAGAACCCTATGCCAGCGCTAATGAAATAATTAGCAGGCATAGGACTTCGCTCCTATTACACCTATCTGTGTGTATGTGTATAAATACATATAAGTGTGTGTATATATATACCCCAATACAGAAATTCTGATGTTATGCCTGCCTCCAAAGACGCCCAAAAAATGCCCAAAAAAACGCCTGCAACAACACACCTGGGCGTTTTTGTAGCAGGCGTTTTTTGTGCATTTTTTGGGCGTCTTTGGAGGCAGGCATAACATCAGAATTTCCGTGTAGGGGTATATATACACACACACACATGTATGTATATATACACATACACATATATAGGTGTGAAAGTAGCAGAACCCTATGCCAGCGCTAATGAAATAATTAGCAGGCATAGGACTTCGCTCCTATCACACCTATATGTGTGTATGTGTATAAATACATATAAGTGTGTGTGTATATATACCCCTATACCGAAGTTCTGATGTTATGCCTGCCTCCAAAGACACCCAAAAAATGCCCAAAAAAACACCTGTAACAACACACCTGGGCGTTTTTGTAGCAGGCATTTTTTTGGGCATTTTTTGGGCGTCTTTGGAGGCAGGCATAACATCAGAACTTCTGTATAGGGGTATATATACACACACACTTATATATATTTATACACATACACACATATAGGTGTGATAGGAGCGTAGCCCTATGCCTGCTAATTATTTCATTAGCGCAGGCATAGGGTTCTGCTACTTTCACACCTATATATGTGTATGTGTATAAATACATATATGTGTGTGTGTATATATACCCCTACACAGAAGTTCTGATGTTATGCCTGCCTACAAAGACGCCCAAAAAATGCCCAAAAAAACGCCTGCTACAAAAACGCCCAGGTGTGTTGTTGCAGGCGTTTTTTTGGGCATTTTTTGGGTGTCTTTGGAGGCAGGCATAACATCAGAACTTCTGTATAGGGGTATATATACACACACACTTATATGTATTTATACACATACACACATATAGGTGTCATAGGAGCGAAGTCCTATGCTTGCTAATTATTTCATTAACGCTGGCATAGGGTTCTGCTACTTTCACACCTATATATGTGTATGTGTATATATACATACATGTGTATATATACCCCTACACAGAAGTTCAGATGTCATGCCTGCCTCCAAACACGTCCACAAAAAAGCCCTATAAATGCCTGCAACAAAAAGCCAGGTGTGAAAATAGTGGAGCCATATGCCTGCTCCACTGCAATTCTAATACAAACAAACTTTTTTTTTTCTTCTGGTTCTGGACATGCTACAGAGCTGAAACTTCACAGGTACACTTTTTAAAACCCCCAGACACTAAATCCAAAGAAATCTCATTTTTTTCTAATAATTTTTTTAAATAATTGGCTCTCTATCAAAAATGACAATTTTTAAGAACTTTTTTTTGTGTGATTAATAGTCCCTGGGGCATGACCCAGAACCCTAGGCACTTTTTAGGGGCATTTATTGGGTTTTAGGGTTTAAAAATTGTGTTTTTTGATTACCGAAGTTTGGGTCCCATTGATTTCAAAGGGGTTCTGAAATCCGGGCCGAACTTTCAGGAAGTTCGGGTGTTCTGGTCGAACCAAACTTTTCAAAAGTTCGATCATCCCTAGTACAGATGCATGGGCAGGAAGTTGGAGAAAAAATCTAGAGGAGGCTGGCATTGCACCCACAATCTACTAATTGTAGACCCCTTTAAAAAACAAATAATAAATGCACATTTTTTTTCTGCCAAAATATGCATTTTTTTTTTTTTAAGGAAAAATGTAATATAGCTGCTATCTAGGGAAGGTTTTTTAAAAAGGATTTCCACTTTTTTTTTAGATTAAATTGAAATTAAGTAGGTTCAGTCCATCATTAGCTGTTTATTGCCCTCTTTGATGCCAGCGAATACACTTTCCCCTGGAAATATCCATTAGATTGATTGGAAATGGAAATACTAATGCATGCCAGCCACAGCTTTGCATCCGTCTAGGGCATAGCTCCCAACTGTCCCTGATTTTGAGGGATTGTCCCTGATTCTGAACAAAGTCCCTCTGTTCCTCTTCCCTCCTCATTTGTCCCTCAATTTGGTCTGATCTGTATAGTTGTAAATCAAATTTGTAACTATATTTGTAAATAAATAAAGGATAGTAGGGGTAAAAAAACAAAAAAACACTTGTGGGTTTAACTAATCTATATTTTTTGTCTAATTCTCCTTTAAGGGGCGTGGCAGGGGGGGTGTGGCCTTTTCCCATATACTTTTGCTAATAGGTGTCCCTCGCTCTCATCTCAAAAAGTTGGATGGTATGGTCTAGGGAACTGAAGAGGCTAGTAAACTTCAAGCTAGACATTGATGGGAGATGTCTCCAATGAGGCGACAAAGAGATTTGAAGAACTAAAGGTGCATTAAGGGAAACAAGTATAGAGAAACATAGGGCTGGCTGTCTCCAGCCTTTAATGTTTTCTGAGTCAGAAAAGCGGAGCAAGCATGCAGCCAGTAAAGCAGTAATCCTGATCTAGTATAGAAAATATGTATTAAAACCCGTGCTTAATAAATTAATTTAGTTAGTGTCACCTGCAGCTGCTGCTCACAAGGTAAAAACAAAGAACATTGTAAATATGTACAAAACAGCGTTTACAGGCTTACAAAGTGATAAATATAAATATGGTACAAAGTGCTGAATAAGGTGCTTCAAGTGCTCCACAATCTCCTAAATCTGGTGAGTGGATCCCCAAAGGGGGCATTTTGGAAACACTTTGGCACCTGTGTGGAGCACTTGAAGCACCTTATTCAGCACCTTAATTTCAGTGGACTTTATATAATATTTTTTGGACTGCACAAGACTCAGCACTTTGCACTTATGCACTATATATAAATCTAATTTATGCACAATATTCAAATTTAATGCACTTTTATATATTTATTGATGTATTATTATTGTGACTGAATTAATTTTTTAGATGTTGTCACTAGTGCACTTTACTATTTATATTTTATAATTATTCATCACTTTGTAAGCACTGTTTTATACATATTTACAGTAATCCTGATCTGCTGAAGGGTTTCAAGCAAATACAGTACATTTAAAGCGTATCTAAATCTAAGCAAAAATATTGATGCTATTGCAATGTACCTGCCCCTACATAAGGGGGCTGCATTTTTTTTTTACTGTTCTGGGGTGACAACCATACTGAGAATGGTTGTCACCCTGAGACCGGGAGTGTGCTAGGACTACATAACCACTACATAACTGATCTCTCTCTTCTTTATAAAATGTGAAGTTGCAAGGTAGAGGTAAAGATATTGATCATGTGGCAGACAGCTCTAAGCTCTGTGGCACACCCCACATTTACCTTAGGACGACAGGAGTACACTTGGGTTTCTAATATCATTAAATTTGCGAGTACAAATTTTCTTTTCATCTTGAGATATTTGTGTTGAAGTGAAAAATGCAGATTTTGCACCAAGGAGATTTGCTGAACTATAGGAACCAATGCTTTCTGGCCATATTTGGTGGTGTTCTTGTCCTATCCTGTGAATTTTCTTATGTAGTATTGGGAAATGTTTTTAAAAATACACCTGTCATGAGAGAAATATGGGGGCTGCCATTACGGGGCTTGGTTTGATAATGTTAGTTGTTTGTCCGTTAACAGGTAGTGCAAATAAAACCAAAGTCAAAATATTTTATCAATATACTTGTCAAGGGTCAGAAAATGATTGAAGCCAACATTTCAGCATGAGAGCCAAGCAACTAAAATTTTTGTAAAGAGAGTGAAGCAAGCAACTAAAATTTTTGGAAAAAGAGCAATGGCAACCTACATTGTGCTATCATGACAGGTTTCCTAAAAAAAAACCATGACCAAAAGTGTTGTTTCTTTTTGCTGTTTAAATATACATTTTTCGTTAACTCTCTGCGTGATATCTTCATTTTATAGCTATTGGAACATACAGAACTTCACCTTGGCAACTATAAATAAAGGACACAAGGCTAAAAACAATTGCATTGTGATCTGCGTGTAAGGGCTAAAAAAAGAATCTCTTGAGACTAGGGAATGTGCATAGAAACATGCTTTAAGAATACTAATGTATTAATTTACTATATGAAAAATAATCAAATTAAAGGCAATCAGTGCACCCAGAATAAATTAAGTAAGGTTACTTTATTGTTGTTAGCAGACTAAAATCACAATGAACAGCACACCATAGATTTGATCCATCTGGTTCTTGGTCACACCAAGACCTGGACGAATCGAAACATGTCAGTTTGTGCTCATTTTATTCTGCCATTGATATTAATGTAATAATACATATTATTACATTTACATATAATAATGTATCGGTACGCTGATTACTTCTACCATGAACTTTACATCAGACGGTTCAGTGCTGCAGGTATCTAAGAAAACATGGATGAATTGTCTTTGCTTTGCTATTTAAAAAAAGAAAAGCATAATTGAAACTGAGCTATATATATGGATCACTGACACGTCATTCTGTGAGCAAACTTCTATACAGCAGTAAGGACCGCCTACCGTTGCTGCTGGAAGGAAAAATAAAGACTGATCACATCACTAGGCAAAGAATTAGTCACCAGTATTACCTTTTGACTTCCTGTAGCTTATCTGTTTCCTGTTATGTATCTACCATGCCCTGTTCTTTGTTTGGAGGTGACATCTTGGTGCAGGCAAGGCTTCCCTTTTTCATGTCAGAGGCACCTCATGATTATTGGTGATCTGATGACTGGTGGAGGAATAATCAAGAAGTAGAAAAAAAGGTGGTGAAAGCACAGATGGACAGAATGAAAGAAGCAAAAAACAAGGGAAATCTTGAACTTGAATTTTGACTTCAGAACCTCTACTGGAAGAAGACCATTGAGCAGCAATGAAAGTAGATGTTCCCTATTGCAAAGCAAATCTTCGCTTTTTGAGTTCAAGTCCATTTACAACATACAGTAATATTAAGTTAAAATGTAACTAAAAGCAAAACTTTTTTTTTTTTTTGTTTTGGATAGAGAGGAAAGGGATTACAACATTTGTCAGGTTTTTATAGCTGTATGTTCCCCATTAGGAAAATTCACCCTCTCTATTTATTATTTTTACTAATATCATTGAAAATTGAAATTGAAAGAAAAATACACATTTTGGGTTGACACCAGAACAGTAATAAAGGGGAAATCTTCCAAAAGAGACTGTAGTTCTAGTGACCCTGGTGGCACCCTGGGATTTCTTCACTTTGTAGGGATTTCCTCTTACTTCCTGTTTTGGTTATGGGACAAGAAGTAAAGGGACATCTCCCCTATGAGACACAGATGGCAAAAAAAAGAAAAACTTAACAGATGTTTTGCCCTTACTTACACTTTAACTCAAACATGGAGGTCTTGAGTAGTGATGTCGCGAACATAAAATTTAATGTTTGCGAACGGCGAACGCGAACTTCCGCAAATGTTCGCGAACTGGCGAACATTGCGAACCGCCATAGACTTCAATAGGCAGGCGAATTTTAAAACCCACAGGGACTCTTTCTGGCCACAATATTGATGGAAAAGTTGTTTCAAGGGGACTAACGCCTGGACTGTGGCATGCTGGAGGGGGATCCATGGCAAAACTCCCATGGAAAATGACGTTGTCGACGCAGAGTCGGGTTTTAATCCATAAAGGGCATAAATCACCTAACATTCCTAAATTGTTTGGAATAACGTGCTTTAAAACATCCAGTGTGTGTATACAATCAGGTATGATGTTGTATCGATCAGGTAGTGTAAGGGTTGCGCCCGCTTCACAGTGACAGACCAAACTCTGACAGACCAAACTCCCCGTTTAACGCACCGCAAACATCCGCATACAGACCAGAACCGACCAAAATGGGACAGGAACTGGGCTTTAAGGGTTAGGGTTAGGTTTAGTGTTAGGGGATAGGGTTAGGGTTATGGTGAGATACTTAGGGTTAGAGTTAGTAACCCTACCCCTACGCCTCTAACCCTAACCCTCTAACCCTAAGCACTAAAAATAACCCTAACCCTAGCCCTAACCCTAATTCTAATTTTTTTATTCTGGTTCTGGACATGCTACAGAGCTGAAACTTCACAGGTACGATTTTTAGACCCCCCAGACACCAAATCACACAGAAAAAGTTCTTAAAAATTGTCATTTTTGATAGAGAACCAATTATTGGAAAAATTAAAAAAAAAATAAAAATAAATAAAAAAAAAAAACTTTCTTTGGGTTTAGTGTCTGGGGGTCTAAAAAGTGTACCTGTGAAGTTTCAGCTCTGTAGCATGTCCGGAACCAGAAAAAAATGACGAATTAGGGTTAGGGCTAGGGTTAGAGCTAGGGTTAGGGCTAGGGTTAGGGCTTGGGTTAGGGTTAGGGCTTGGGTTAGGGGGTTAAGTTTAAGGTTAGAGGGTTAGGGTTAGGATTAGGGTTAGAGTTAGGTTTAGGGTTAGGGTTATTTTTATGGCTAGGCTTAGAGGGTTAGGGTTAAGGTTAGAGGGTTAGGGTTATGGTTATAGGGTTAGGTTTAGTGTTAGGGGATAGGGTTAGGGTTACGGTAAGATACTTAGGGTTAGAGTTAGTAACCCTACCCCTACCCCTCTAACCCTCTAACCCTAAGCACTAAAAATAACCCTAACCTTAGCCCTGACCCTAACCCTAGCCCTAACCCTAATTCTATTTTTTTTCTGGTTCTGGACATGCTACAGAGCTGAAACTTCACAGGTACACTTTTTAGACCCCCAGACACCAAATCACATAAAAAAAAGTTCCTAAAAATTGTCATTTTTGATAGAGAGACAATTATTGGAAAAATTAAAAAATAAATAAATAAAAAATAAAAAATTAGTGTCTGGGGGGTCTAAAAAGTGTACCTGTGAAGTTTCAGCTCTGTAGCATGTCTGCAACCAGAAAAAAAATATGAATTAGGGTTAGGGCTAGGGCTAGGGGGTTAAGTTTAAGGTTAGAGGGTTAGGGTTAGGGTTAGGGCTAGGGTTAGGGCTAGGGTTAGGGTTATTTTTATGGCTAGGCTTAGAGGGTTAGGGTTAAGGTTAGAGGGTTAGGGTTATGGTTAGAGGGTTAGGGTTAGGTTTAGTGTTAAGGGATAGGGTTAGGGTTACGGTGATATACTTAGGGTTAGAGTTAGTAAGCCTACCCCTACCCCTCTAACCCTAACCCTCTAACCCTAAGCACTAAAAATAACCCTAACCCTAACCCTAACCCTAACCCTAGCCCTAACCCTAATTCTAATTTTTTTTCTGGTTCTGGACATGCTACAGAGCTGAAACTTCACAGGTACACTTTTTAGACCCCCCAGACAATAAATCCAAAGAATTTTTTTTTTCCAATAATTGGCTCTCTATCAAAAATGACAATTTTTAAAAACTTTTTTTTTGTGTGTGATTTAGTGTCTGGGGGGTCTAAAAAGTGTACCTGTGAAGTTTCAGCTCTGTAGCATGTCCAGAACCAGAAAAAAAGGTCATTTTTCAGTAGAGCAGGGATGGTGGGAACCTTCCTTTTACACCTATATGATCTTCTTTTTCTGGTTCTGGGCATGCTACAGAGCTGAAACTTCACAGGTACACTTTTTAGACCCCCCCCCCCCAGACACTAATCCCAAAAAAGTCATGCCTGCCTCCAAAAATGCCTGATAAATATATAGAAAAAAATAAATAAAAGCAGACTGAAATACCAGCCCTAAAAAGGGCTTTTTGGGGTGCTGTCAGGATGCTGTCCTTACAGCAGGAGTGGACACAGAACACTGGCCTAGCTAATGATTTCCCTATCAATTCAGCAGCAACAGCAGCCCTCTTCCTGCTCTAACTAACTCTGCAGCTTCAGAATGAATCTAAGATGGATGCTGCCCTTGCTTTTTTATAGGAGGTGGGAGGGTCTGGGAGGGAGGGTATGCTGATTGGCTGGAATGTGTCTGCTGACTGTGAGGTACAGGGTCAAAGTTTGCTCAATGATGATGTATAGGAGGCGGACCGAACATCGCATATGTTCGCCCGCCGAGGCGAACGCGAACATGCGAAGTTCGCCGGGAACTGGTCGCCGGCGAACAGTTCGGGACATCTCTAGTCTTGAGTAAAATCAATAGCTCCACAATGTTTTCACTTCAGAAATGCCAACTTTTTTAGAAATATGTTTGAGTTACACATAAATTTAATCAACCTATGTTCTTTATAAATACAAAATAAGGACACTTACCTATCTAGGTATCCAGCGATGCCAGCACCCCTAGCCGATTCATCAATCGGCTTTGGGTGCAGGTGCTGGCATCTTCACTAAGGGAAACTGGAAGTGAAGCCTTGCTTCACAGCCTGTTTTCTACTGCGCATTCAAGAGTCATGCTGTGCTTTCTGAATGGTCCCGCTGTCTTCTGGGACCTGTGTATCTCCCACAAGGCAACAGGGAGGCAAGGAGGAGGGGCCGGAAAATTTGTAGATCGCTGTGCGGCGATCTTACCCGGAAGTGAGAGCAGGTACCTGGTTTTGACGAGGTACACACAAGAGGAGCTTCCCCTTTTGGGAGGCGCTCCGCTTTAACAGTTTTAAAAAAACAGTTACATGCAACTGTCACATTGGCTGTGCTCCCAACCAAACTGTCAAACCATCCAATGTCTGGTGTCATAACTGATCACATGTGCAGCATCGTGGCAGTTGAAGATAAAACAGAGGCCAAGATGGCAGCTTCCTTGGCTGAAAGCCATAGGAGGGTTTGCTTCTACTTTAGGGGTAGTGGCAGGGGGGTGTGCTCTATGCCTAAATACTTTTGCTAATAAGTGAACCTCATTCCCATTTAAGAAAGTTGGGAGGTATGGAATTGATACATAGAAAAGAAAAGAAGAGGAGGCGCAAACACCTAGTGCATTAACCGTGGTCACTGTTGCAAATAGTTTAATTAAAAAATGCCAAATGCATACTCACAGACGCAGAGATAAAAACATGTTACAAGAATCCACCATGTGTGAACTGGAACTGATGCAGGTATCAGAAAGCAGTCTGCTTGGGTTCTGATATATGCATCCATCCCCAATAGATGTACACTCAGGAACACCTAAGCCCCTGTACGTATGTGTAAAGACCGCTCTCTGCACATTACTGTGGACCAGTACACTTGTGTGGATGAGGCCCAGTATCTGCCTGGAGTTCAGCTTTAAATAGGTTGAATTTTTGCTATGAAGTAGTATAAAGTGATACTGTTTATCAGATGGATGGGGTAAAACTAACACTAATAATCTGTGTTTTTTAACTGGCAGTATCCACAATTTATAAATATACAGTACATTTTGTAGATGATAAATCCCCTTCCCTTCACTGAGCATATTAAAATGAAGAAAACATGATATTAAGAGGAATATATTGTAAAGGTCACTGCTTAGCTGAGTAACTGAACTGTAAACAATAAAACACTAAAGGGTAAAAGGAGTACATTTTTAGTATAGATACATTTTATCTATCTGTAAATGTGACTACCAAACTATTTATATTTAACTAAAAACCAAAAATATATATTTATCTAGGTCTCTTTATTAACACGTCTTTTAACAAAATATACACGGAAAAAAAATCTGGATTTTCTTAGGTATGTTAATATGTCTACCAAAGATAAGCTTTCCCAGATCTTTAAATGCTAATATTCTTTTTTTTTTCTTTTTTTTTTTTGCAGTTTGAATAGCAAAAGATAATATTGTCTGTCATCTAAAATGATGTGCAGAAAATGATATGTGAAGTTAGGTCAGGGAACAGAATTGTAAGGATTGTGCATCTTCTAAAGAAGATGAAAGCACCACAAGATAACATGTTCTATGCTTCTTGTTTCACATTTTAGACATAAAGATATCATCCTCAGATACTTGTCTTTATTGTATATATTGTTATGTAGGAATGCGATAACAGAGTTGGAAAAGGTGAGTCTGAGACGTTTAAAGTAATCAAAAGATGATCTATTTGAAAATTCTAGCTACATACAGTATATTTCTGATAATTAAATTTTTATTGTAGTACCGTTAGTTAAAAAAAAAAAGTGTATTGTCACAGTGACAAGCTGCTCAGTAACATTAGATAACAATCAAACATTAGGAAATGATCAGACCAATACAAGATTTTAACTTCTAATATACTACTAATTTATACTAAGTACCCTCAAACTTTTTAAACAAATGACTAGTCCACTGTTGGAGAGTTTGAGGACTGGACTGTGGCCAGTAGGGGTTACACAACTGCCCTAGCATCAGTGGAGCATGTAAAAAATTACACTGCATCACTGCAAGCCAAAAATACAACCGTTCAGTGGTCTGTGGTAATAAAAAATGCCTTTGACGCAGTGGTGGGCTTGAGCACGATATGGCCATATGGTGGAACTAAATCCCCATTTTTATTTATGGATTGTCTCCATATTTGATAGTCATTTCTTTTGCATGGTTGCGCTATTCTTTTTTAATATACATGTTGCTTGGTCCATAGCTGCACCGGCTTTAGATATACATGTTCAGGGTTTGCTCCCCCAATTTTTTGCTTGTTTATTAGGGGTTACACAACTGCCCTAGCATCAGTGGAGCATGTAAAAAATTCCACTGCATCACTGCAAGCCAAAAATACAACCGTTCAGTGGTCTGTGGTAATAAAAAAATGCCACTGCACCAAAAGTCAATGGGATTAAAAAAGACCCCAGCATCAGTGGGAGTAGCAATACCCCTGTGTCAGTGGAATAAATGCACTGGCATCAGTTGGAGTCATAAATTCCCTGGCATCAGTGGGATTAAAAAATGCCCCAGTATCAGTGAGAGTAATAAATTCCTGATATCATTAGGAGTAAATATATTACCCCAGTATCAGTGGGAGTAATAAATGTCCAGTGTTAGTGGGAGTAATAAATGTCCATTGTTAGTGGGAGTAATAAATGCCCCAGTGTCAGTGACAATAATAAATGCTCTGGACAATGGGATCATGGCCAGAACTACAGTATACAGGTACCATCAGGCAAAAGACCACATCACCTGATGGTACCTGGCACTCACTGGCACTGCTACTCTGAAACCAGTGGACTCTCTAGCCCTGTATGAGCCTTCTCATTACAGGGGATGGTCCATTCTAGCGGGCCAAAGTTTGGGAACTGCTGTTCTATACACTGCTTCCAATTAGAGATAAGCTGATGGTTCAAGCTTAATTTTGGCTGTTCAGGTGTTCAGACAATTATCTGAACTTTTATCTGTTTGGCTGAAACAGACTAGATAGAACATTAAAATATAAGATAAAAAATATAAAATATAAAACCATCATTTTACATTTTATATCTTACATTTTTTATTTCATTCCAGGACTTTCTCATTGTCTTTTCTCACAATGACAGCCCCTCCACCCTTCCCTACCGTGTATCCCTTTTTCATTTCCTTTTTTATATTTATAGACAGAATGATTAAAAGTTACATTTTATACCTTCTCAACATTATCCTCCAAATGTCTCCTTTAACGTATTGACCACAACTTCTCAATGGAATTAAGGTCAGGGGAGTTTCCTGGCCATGGACCCAAAATTTAGTTTTGTTCCCCAAGCCACTTAGTTATCACCTTTATCCCCTTATGGCAAGGTACTCCATCATGCTGATATCAGGCCATCTTCCAAAAGTCTTTGTCTCACTATGGGTGCAGATACACTCACTATTTTACGCCCTAGGCAAGACCAGCTACTTGCGTCCCCCCGCCCCCAAAAAAATAAAAAGGGAAGGGGTTAAAAACTCCTCTATGTTATGCTGTCATACCCAGTGACCCCCATATTCCTCCATGTCACACCTGGGGACCCTAATGTCCCTCTATGCCACACCAAGGGACCCCGATGATCCTCCATGTCACACCAGGGGCACCTGATGTTCCTCCATGTCATACCCAGAGACCTTGATGTTTTTCCATGTCACACCTGGGGACCCTGATGTTTCTCCATGTCACACCTGGGGACCTCAGTCTCCCATGGCACACCCAGGGACCCCAATTCCTCATTGCACACCTGGTGACCCCGAAACCCTGTTACACCCGGTGACCCCTATCCCCCATGGCACACGTGGTGACCCTGATTCCCTTTCACACCAGGGAACCTCCATGTCACACCCAGGGACTCTGATCCCCTGTTCTTGGGACACTTACTGGGTGGTATGAAGAGAGTGGCCCGCACTCTGCCCTCCTTCACTGTGATCCTGCTGATTCCTTCTTCTAGGATGCTCCTCTTCTGGACCACAGTGCTCACCACAGCTCCAACCGGCTCCTGGTGAAGGGAGAAGCAGCAGTCCGAGAACTCCGCACGTCCCTGATCCCAAACCTCCTCAGACCATTCCGGTGCCTCGTCGTTTCTGCTCCAGTAAAGGTGCCACCCTCCAGTGCCAAGCTTGGGGTCAGGTTCAGCTCTCCTCCGCTCCCTGCTTAATACCGACCCAGGGAAATGAACGGCTGCCCACCAGCTCAGTGCAGAGTGTCACTTCCTGCCCAGGGTTTACACCATTCAGCTCCAGCCAAAGAGGATCATCATGCAGGCAGCACTTCTGTGGGCTCCCTTCCTGCCTCTTGGCCCCCCACCCCCAACAGTGGTGGAAAGCCAGGGCCTGGTAGTTCAGCCACTGCCCCAGACACCTGGCATCTTCCTCTGTCCATTCTTCCTCCCCCACTGCCGCCCCCTCCCCTCAGCTCACAAGGATCATTCATGATGGACAGAGAGTGCCAACTCATGGCTGCGCCCCTAGGTTGCAATGCGCCCTAGGCGGCTGCCTAGTTTGCCTAGTGGAAGCACCGGCCCTGCCTGTCTGCTGCCATTCCTGAGCAAGCTCTGCACTGGTGATGCCCCGATCCTGCAGCTGAATCCCGCAGCTGAATCAACTGTAGGAGACGGTCCTGGTGTTGCTTGACTTTCTTGGGTGCCCTGATTCCTGAAGCCTTCTTCACAAATGCAGTAGAATTTTTTTTATAGGATTAAGTTAATTTTCATGGCAAAGAGGGACACTGCAAATAATTGCAATTCCTCTGATCACTCTTCATAACATTCTGGAGTATATGCAAATTTCTATAATAAAAAACTGAGGCAGCAGACTTTGTGAAAATGAATTGTCATTAATTTGTGTCATTTGCAAAACTTTTGGCTACGGCTGTATTTTCCTCACACAATCTCACAAATATAAAAGCCCCATAGAATGAATATACTAATAATAATGATGTTCATAGTAACACAATGAGGGAGAAAAAATAAAGTCCACTGGAATCAACACTAGATCACCAGATTCTGGCCATGAAGATATTGATCGAATATAAATTGCTAACACTGCTATGCATATTACCGTGCTAATTTTTTAAATTATATTTGTTATGAAAGCTATTTTGGGTGTACAGTGTTAGAAGAGTGGGATGCACTTTCTCAGCTGCAGCTACCACAAGGAGTGTGATTCTTACACAACCAGTTGCTGTACACCTTTTCTGACCTGACATCCCTCCCCCACTATGATTGTACAGAGGTGGCAGTAGTTAGCTAAAGCCATCCTGTCTCCTTGCTCTTAATTGGCTGTGACACTTTATCTGAACTCTGGCTTGTAATAGCATTTGCTGCCTAGCTTACATGTGTCCATGCCTTGCCTTGTCTTTACTGTACAGAACCTTGTTTTGAATAATGAACTACAAACTGAAAGCTGCCTTCCTTGACCCTTGTTTTGGATAACAAATAACTTTCCCTTAATGCTGCCAGCCTTGAAACTTGCATTTTTCAGGACACTGCCTGCCTTGATCATTGCTTCAGGTCATAGATTACCTACCTTCTTGGTCATCTGTCATTGGACTTGAACTCTCCCTTTGGGGAGCCCTGCAGGTGTCCCAGTTGTGCAAATATAGGGCTGGGCTTGATAGCGTTAAAGAAACGCAGCTGAAAAAGGTGAAGTTATAATGTTATCACACTATTTTTGCAGAACATAATGCAAGCTGGTTCCCTTACATACAGCTCCTACAACAGATTTTACAACTTTTGCTTTGTAAGGGGTTTCGAAAGTAGAATATATAAAAAAGGGTGACACACTAATGTAAAATATTTTTGAAAATAAAAAAAAATAAAAAGTCCACTGAAGCCCAACATGAATCTAGTAATACTCAGGAGGGCAATTTCTATATTCTGTACAGATTTATAAATTGTGTCAAAAAAAATGTGTGTTATTGTTGAAAGACAAAATGGTACACTAGATGCCAAAAAGGTTTTAGCTGTTGATGCAGCTACTAAAGATTTGAGCTGTGTGCATTCTCTTCACGATGCACAACTGTCACTGCAGATGTGTCTTTACAACAAGACTTTCACCGTGGCTTACCCTTTGGCTACAAAACAGTACATCCTTGGTTATACTTAAGGTAGCTAGGCAAGCAGAAATATGCAAAGACAACAATGTTGTACTACATCAAACAAAAATACAGTACTATGTTATGTTTGTGCTTGGCATTAATATTTACTAGAATATCAAGCAAAGTGTGAAACTGGAAATACAGTATCTTATGTTATTGAGATATATATGGTAGGGAGCTGTGAGAATGCCATGATCCCAATAGACATAGAGCAAAGGAAACCCTCCAATAACTATTATAGGCAATACGGACAAGTGACCACAGAGGCATAAATATAAAAATCATCTAAGAAAGGAAAAAAGAGGCGTATGGCTTAAGTATGTATATATACAAACAGTTAATGGATAAGAAGAAGACCTCTATATAACAATTGAAGAGTGAGACATCTGACGCATTTCGAGACTTCAAATTTACGCTCTTCTGCAGGGATGCTCATGTGATATGTATATGGATGTTCTATAATATAAAAAGGGTAATGAGTCCACAATGTACAAATATATAGATATAACAAATGAGTAGACATAGCATGCACATCAGAATGAACACTGACCAGGCCAATAAGAGCTGCTTCACATATAAAAGCCCATATATATATATATATATATATATATATATATATATATATATATATATAAAACCCTTTGGCTTATTTTTATATAAAATTTTTTATTTTAGGCGTGCGAAACATGTAGTCATATTGACAGGACCTTATTTCCAGCTTGCGGTCCATGGCCCCACCATCCCAAGAGCCCTCCATTCCGGTGCGGCTCCGTGACGTCATCGCCGGCAGCCTTCCTTATACATAGTGTCTCCACGGAGTGAATACTGCAGGTTCCTCCATTTTCACCCCACCATTGGAGTGGCGGCTGCGACAGCAGTCCTGCAATTACCCACGCCTCCGGTGTGTGTCCGGGCAACTACAATTCTTGTGATCCCGCCACAGCTGAGGACCCATCCCTAACATCTATACATATGGGCAATTAGGCTGTTTAGGCCCTGATTGTTTTACATCTGAACATTGGTAGTTCTGGTGCGAGCTATTTTTACAGCAATTACTATATTTACCATTGTATTTCTATGGATTTTATATAATATTATCAGCAAAATAAACTGTTCCTGTTTAGTGGCTCTGGTGTCTTTTGCCCTCCCAAGACTGTTGTTAAATCAGAGGTGCCTGCACACCCATGATACATACAGCCTAGTTCCCAAGAGCTATAGAGACATTTGGTTGTTGTTTTGCGTTTATCCCCCCTCCCAGGGGTTGTCTCCAGCTGCTAGGAACAGCAGTGCTGTCATCAATTCCCCCCATAGAAATTTTTTCCAATTGGCGCCTGATCTTTCTGTGGTATTTCAGTAAGAAAATACCTGTTCATTCTGTCTGAAATCAAGTGCTGCCCTATGTGTTGTGCACAGTGCATCTCAGTCCTGCTTGGTTCACTTCTTTAGACAACATAACACCTGCCCCCACTTCATCCTCCAGTATAATAATACAGTTCTTCCATAGATACAGTACAGAGATTGAGCGTGGCCACCCTCGGATGTGTGTTACTGACAGTATTGTCACAAAAAGGTAAAGGGACTGTTATGCACTGTTTTCACTTTTAATACATTTTCTATAAAAAAAATTAAGGGGAAAAAAGTGGACAAAAAAAGTGACAAAAGTGGGAAAAACTGGGACCTATGCTGTCTATGAAGGCGAATCTTGACATTCCAGATGTTTTGGAACTACATTTCCCATGATGCTCAACTACACTGGAGAGTGTATGAGTATCATGGGAAATGTAGTTCCAAAACATCTGGGGTGCCAAGGTTTGCCAATGCCATATACAGTAGCAATGAATAAGTTGAGAGTGGACATGCCTTGGAAGTGACCCCTTCCCCCCTATTGAATCACACCAGAAGTTCAGATTGCGTAAGGTAGCTAAAACAACCCCGATGTCTGCATCAAATGCAACAAACCAAAAAAATATGATTTATGCCAGGGTATTATTTCTGCATAGAGACTAGCTACTTTCTATGCAGCAGCATTCCTACAGCTGCATTTACAACCTGCTTTTAACAAATGTTTAGCAAAATATCTGATGAACAAAAGGCCGCTTTAAAAATAAACACATGCGCTTAGCCTTACACTCTATTTGCTTTGAAGCATAAGCTCAATCATCCTTTTCTTTTTTTTTTATTTTAATAAAGCCATGTCATTAGGAATCTCAACTTGAATGTCAAGTAGGTTTAAAAAGAGCTCTCCAGTACACTAGAACAAATGCCATTTGTCTAAATTCCAGAACCTAATTCACATATGCATTAAAAACAGAAAAATGAGATTATCTTTTTTCCTCTTCTGAGCTGAAACAATTTGTAGTCAATTAAAATAACAGGGGCTTAAGTCCCGTAAAAGCGAATCTGTCAATGATTAAAGCTATTACCTTCTATTGTGGGCTTTTATTGTGCATCGTTGTTGAAGACATATAATCAGAACTGCGTGGCTGGGGGCAGAGAGGTGCAGCTGTACCATCTTAATCTGTGGGCTCTGCTAAAACTAGTCTTCTGTAAATAGTATCCAATGACTGGATAATTTGCCACCCTTCACAGTTGAACCCATAAGACATTGAAAAACAATGCACAAAGTAATTAATAAAATAAATAAATAGATTATGGTAATGCAGTATTAAATACCTGTCACTAGTTTTAACAACTGATATACTGTATATGATACATAGATATTCTAGGTTTACACCAGAACAACAAACTAGTTTACTTGAATCACCCAAACAAATCATGTGGTTTATTTGCATGGAATTAATAATGGATGAATCTTCCCAGGTTTGATTCACCAAGAATTTGGGGAATCTTGCAGTGAACCCAATCTTAGAGGTAAATTCCATTTCAGTCTATGAGAGGCAATTCTTGTTTCTAATTTCTGACAATTTTTAAGGCTTTTCGGCAAACCATTTTCAAAAATGGCATGGGAAGCTTGGCACTACCAATGCAAAAAGATTTAGAAAAAATACCATACAGAAGATGCAGTTAGGCAGCAAAGCCCATGTTTATTGTGCACTGTCTGTTCTGTAGGGCTACATACAGAATTTCTAACAAGGACAAACAGTCGGGAGCTTTGTTGAAATCAGTACCCCATATAGGCTTTTGTCACCAGTGGCAGGAATTAGGATGAGTGGAGGATACAGATCACCCTGTCTACATCTAAGTCTTCAGTGAAATTGGACTGTAATATATTACAAGGATAAGGAAAGTGTATTTTTTTTTTGTGTGGTATTATTTGCTGAGCCCACAGTCAATCATGTCAGTAAATCATTTAAATCATGACCCAAAGGGCCTCGTATGGATTGGGGGGGGACCCCCCACGCTGCTTTTTTTTTTTTTTTTCCTATTGCCGGCAATGTTTTTTTTTTTAAAGATTGTTTTTAAAGGAGTAGTGATTTTAGTGATGCCTAAAATGAAACAATAAATGTTTTTAAAGGAGTAGTGATTTTAGTGATGCTTAAAATGAAACAATAAAAATAAAAATTTATTTTAATATAGTGCCTGGGGGTCCCCTTAGCTTGCATCTGTACTGTGGGGCATGTGTACTGTGTATAGAACCTGCTTCAGCAAAACAGACATATGTAAAGGAAAAGAAAATAACATTTAAATTGGTTTTCCCAGCTGCAAGTCACTGCCGGCAATACAAAAAAAATAAAAAAAAATAAAAAGAATGGCCCTATGGTTCTGGTATGGATTTTAAAGAGAACTATGCCAAAATTTAAAAAAAGAAAAACGGAGTAGGATTCCCTCCAAAATCCATACCAGACCCTTATCTGAGCATGCAGCCTGGCAGGCCAGGAAGCAGAGGAGGAGGGATGAGCTGGTGCCCCCCTTCCTAAACCATTCCAGGCCACATGCCCTCAACATAGGTGGATACTCTGCCCTCCCCCCCCCCACCCACCTGGAAAGCACCTTGTCCACATGTTGATGTTAAAAAGCACATAAAATCGGGATAAAGCAGAATTACTACTAAAAATACATATGTACATTACAAAGAAAAGTAAACAGATAATAACAATATGTCAATTGAAGAGAAATATAAATATATATATGTGTCATGTATATTTCATATATTGTGAGATATATATAGTATCTCACAACAGTGAGTACACCCCTCACATTTTTGTAAATATTTTATTATAGCTTTTCATGTGACAACACTGGAAAAATGAAACTTTGCTACATTGTAAATGTGCTGTCCCACCAAAATAACTCAACACACAGCCATTAATATCTAAACCACTGGCAACAAAAGTGAGTACACCCCTAAGTGAACATGTCCAAGTTGGGCCCCAATTAGCCATTTCCCGTTGTCATGTGACTCGTTAGTGTTACAAGGTCTTAGGTGTGGATGGGGAGCATGTGCGTTAAATTTGGTGTTATTGCTCTCACTCTCTTATGCTGGTCACTAGAAGTTCAACATGGCATCTCAAGGCAAAGAACTCTCTGAGGATCTGGAAAAAATTATTTTTGCTCTACAAATAGATGGCCTAGGCTATAAGAAGATTGCCAATACCCGGAAATTGAGCTTTACCACAGTGGCCAAGACCATACAGTGGTTTAACAGGACAGGTTCCACTCAGAACAGGCCTCGCCATGGTCGACCATAGAAGTTGAGTGCACGTGCTCAGCATCATATCCAGAGGTTGTCTTTAGAAAATAGACATATGAGCGCTTTGTGCATTGCTGCCAGGTCAGCCTGTCAGTGCTCAGACCATACGCTGCACACTGCATCAAATTGGTCTACATGGCTGTTGTCCCAGAAAGAAGCCTCTTCTAAAGATGATGCACAAGAAAGCCCACAAAAAGTTTGCTGAAGACAAGCAGACTAAGGACATGGATTACTGGAACCATGTCCTGTGGTCTGATGACACTAAAATAAACTTATTTGGTTCAGATGGTGTCAAGCATGTGTGGCGGCATCCAGGTTAGAAGTACAAAGACAAGTGTGTCTTGCCCATAGTCAAGCATGGTGGTGGGAGTGTCATGGTCTGGAGATGCATGAGTGCTGCCGACACTGGGGAGCTACAGTTGATTAAAGGGAACCATGAATGCCACATGTACTGTGACATACTGAAGCAGAGCATGATCCCCTCCCTTTGGAGACTGGCCGCAGGGCAGTATTCCAATATGATAACGACCCCAAACACACCTCCAAGAAGACCACTGCCTAGCTAAAGAAGCTGAGCTGAGGGTAAAGCTGATGGACTGGCTAAGCATATATCCAGACTTCTCATGTTCACAGCTGCAGTCTGGTCACGGTGCTCACAGTGCCAGCCAGCCATCCACAGGCCCTGGCCTCAGCCACCAACCATCCGACCCACAACAGAAAAGGGTGCCAGGCCAGCCACCCATCCCACAACAGGGTGCCAGTAGCCAGCCAGCCACCCCACAACAGGGTTCTAGGCCTTCGAGCAAACCAGCCTCTCAGATGACACCAAGCCCACCACCACAGACAACACAGTGTTTCAGCAAGCCAGCCACTCACAGCAGGCCA
Organism: Pelophylax lessonae; assembly: GCF_965119305.1. Lineage (NCBI taxonomy): Eukaryota > Metazoa > Chordata > Amphibia > Anura > Ranidae > Pelophylax > Pelophylax lessonae. Next base: position 416,890,630 of record NC_138770.1, read on the forward strand.
GAGTAAGTGACACCAAGCCAGCCACCCACAACAGGGTGACCCTAAGCTAGCCACCCACCCACCACAGTGTTCCAGCAAGCCAGCCACCCACAACAGGGTGATCCCAAGCCAGCCACCCACACAACAGGGTGACCCCAAGCCAGCCACCGACCACAGTGTTCCAGCAAGCCAGCCACCCACAACAGGGTGACCCCAAGCCAGCCAAACTGCCAGGCGTCAGCCACCAACCCACAACAGGGTGACAAAGCAGCCAGCCACCCCACAACAGGGTGCAAGCAAGCAAGCTGACCACACTGCCAGGCATCACCCACCGACCCACAAGAGGGTGACACAGCAGCCAGCCACCCCACAACAGGGTGCCAGCAAGCAAGTCACCCACACTGCCAGTTGTCAGCCACCGACCCACAACAGGGTGACAGCAGCCAGCCACCCCACAACAGGGTGCCAGCAAGCAAGTCACTCACACTGCCAGGCATCAGCCACCAACCCACAACATGGTGCCAGCAAGCCACCTACACTGCCAGGCTTCAGCCACCAACCCACAAGGGTGCCAGCAAGCCACCCACACTGCCAGGTGTCAGCCACTGACCCACAACAGGATGATAGCAGCCAGCCACCCCACAACAGGGTGCCAGCAAGCAAGCCACCCACACTGCTAGGTGTCAGCCACCAACCCACAACAGGGTGCCAGCAAGACACCCACACTGCCAGGCGCCAGCCACCGACCGACCCACAGCAGGGTGCCAGCCAGCAAGCCATTTTTTTACTTTTTTGTGTCTTTCAGATTGTAATGGAGATGGATGAGGAGAGAAAAAGTAAAAGTGTGGTCTGGGACTATTTCTCGTCTCAACCTTCTCCAGGAAAAGCAGCAGTGTGCAACAAACAATATTAGCATGGGATCAGTAACTGCAAAAAACAAAAATAAGTCAAATCTTTGGGCCCATCTAAAAGTTCATCATATTGAATCATATCATGCAGCACAGAAAACGAAAATGAATATCAATGTGATTTTGAAATACCTCCTCCAATATCCCAGGCAACAATAACAGATATGTTTCAGAAAAATAACAGGTGTCACTGTCTAGATTCAGATGGAAGATCCCAACTGCTGGACAGAGTAATTACAGAGATGATTGTAACTGATAACAAGCCATTTACAATAGTGTCTGACTCAGGATTTAAGCGGTTGATGTCCATACTTGAGCCAAGCTACACACTGAAGAGTGAGAAGTATTATCGAACAGAAATCAAAAGGTCGTTGACATAAAGGCTATGCTGCAACCAGAGAATGCTGGCAACTTACTCTCATTCATAAATGACTGCTCGTCAGGACAAACAGAGTCAGACGAGTCACTAATAATTCTTACATGCCACTTCATTGACAGCAGATGGACAAAAAAGCAATCAGTGTTGAATACAAAAGTGATGCAAGGATCCCAAAACTTAGTACAGTAGAGAAATGTTTCTAGGCTTGCTTGAAGACTGGGGAATCAACAAAGACCGAGTGATGCTTTTGCTACTTCGAGACAGTCAAGAAAACCTGCGGAAAGGAATGAGGCTTGCTGATATGTCATACCTCAGTGTCATGGCACACAACACCCTCCAACTTTCAAATGATGGTCTGTCAAGCCAAAGAGCATTGATTGATATATGTTTTGAGAAGCATGAACAGATTAAAAATGTTGTGCTTGCAAGTCTCTTGAATCCTCGATACAAGATCCATGCTTTCTCTTCTGATGATGTTTTGGCTAAGGCAAAACAATGGCTGACAGAAGATATTCAACAGGAGGTTCCTGCAGAAAAGACCAGTCCAGATCACTATTTCTATAATATGAAAGAGCAGCATGCTACAAAAACAGAAAAATGTCCAAAAAAACATCAACGAACAGGGGAGAATCTTCTTCATTGTGGTCGAATTGATCAGGACATTTTCAGTGTTTTATTGGAGCCTCATGTGGAGGATTCAATTTCTTCTGAATCTGCAATAATGAGCCTGGATGATGAACTTCATTTCAATTTGATGGAACCAGTAATTGACAAAAGAAGTGATCCTCTTCAGTGGTGGAAAGAAAATGAGGCACGCTACAAAAGACTTGCTTCCCATGCTAGAAGATACCTTTCTCTCTCTCTCTCTGCTCCTCTCCTCCTGAGCATGTTTAAGAAGACGTGGAAGCATTATATAAACAAAACAGAAGCCCTTTAGCAGGTGACCATGGACATGCTGAAATGTGCTTTCTGCAGTATAATATTGTTCTACTTAACTGGGAGTATTGAAAATAGTAGTGTCCACTCAAATCCACTGTATAGCTGTTGCCTAGCTTTTTTTCTAGCAGTTTTGCACTGACTGCAGTAGTTGCAGTGAGTGCCCTACTGCAGAGATAGTCCACTGACTCCAATCCAATCCACTGTCTTACTGTTACCAAAGATCAGCACACCTTTTCACTTTTATCAACTGTCTTACTGTTGTCTAGCTTTTTTTTGCAGTTTTGCACTGACTGCAGTAGTTGCAGTGAGTGCCCCACTAGAGATGTAGTCCACTGACTCCAATCCAATCCACTGTCTTGCTGTTGTCTAGCTTTTTTTTCTAGCAGTTTTGCACTGACTGCAGTAGTTGCAGTGAGTGCCCTACTGCAGAGGTAGTCCACTGAATCCAACCCAATCCACTGTCTAGCTTTTGCCTAGCTTTTTTTCTAGCAGTTTTGCACTGATTGCAGTAGTTGCAGTGAGTGCCCTACTGCAGAGGTAGTCCACTGACTCCAATCCAATCCACTGTCTAGCTGTTGTCTAGCTTTTTTTCTAGCAGTTTTGCACTGCCTGCAGTAGTTGCTGTGAGTGCCCTACTGCAGAGGTAGTCCACTGACTCCAATCCAATCCACTGCCTTGCTGTTGTCTAGCTTTTTTTCTAGAAGTTTTGCGCTGACTGCAGTAGTTGCAGGGAGTGCCCTACTGCAGATGTAGTCCACTGACTCCAATCCACTGTCTAGCTGTTGTCTAGCTTTTTTTTCTAGCAGTTTTGCACTGACTGCACTGCAGTAGTGATTTAAAATTATTGCAGTGAGTGAGTGCACTACTGCAGCAGTTTATTATGCATTAATGCACAACCAGAATGAAGTGAAACTAAATGTACCTGCAATTGAAGTTTTCCTATCATTTCTCATGCAGTTAAGGTGTGAAGAACGAGCCCTTCATTTTAAAAAATGTTAATAAATAAAGATTAACATGTTCAGTAACAGATTTGTGTCGAAATTAGTGTTTATTTTGCAAAATTTTAAATGTACAAAAATATCGGCCAATAACGGCCGATACCAATATGCGATTGCCAAAATATTGGTATCGGCAACGAAAAAACTATATCGGTCGATCACTACAACAGAGGTGCTAAGAAGGGGAGTTTCAGGAGGCACAGTCAGTACAAGAATCACACCACACCATCACTACTTTCAGGCAGCGAGTTACCATGGGACAGTGGCGTCACTACGGCGGTGCGGTGGGGGCGGTCCGCACCGGGTGACACCTGCCAGAGGGGTGACACCGGCCCGGGATGTCTCCCCAGCTGCCTCCAGTCTTCACTTCTCACTGTATGTACGGACGGAGTACACTGAACTGAAGCCGCCCCTCCTCCGTGATGTTTACTTCCTGTACAGAGAGGAGGAGGGGGGAGGAGGGGGAGGAGGCACACCACGCTGCTGATTATGGCATTCTCTGTCAGGATAGAAGAAGCTACCGTAGGACAAGGTAAATTGCAGCTAACCCTTGCACTGCTGGCACATTATCACTGGAAGGATCGTTCATGTTCTTTTTAACTTCAAGAAAATTGAACTTCAACAGTATTTTATGTTTTAGGAGAGTGCCATGTACTGTGTCTCCAGTCTCTTGTAAACTACAGAAGCATGCTCCCAGTCTCCAACACCCCCTGTACTATAAAGTATGTAAAAAAAGTGCGCTGATAAATGTATGTGAGCTGCAACCAAAGATCCAATAGGAATAAATAGTGATGAAAAAAGTCTGGTGCGCTAAATTGTTACCATCATGAACAAGTGTTATGTGATACCAAAACTTGACCTTATTAAACAATTGTGATGATTACATTTGGACTTTTTATTCTGTGTGACAATTGCATAATTTTGTTTTAAGTAATATTCTTTCAAGGAATATTTATTCACAGTATTTTATTTTTTGTAATTATCACAATTGTTTAATAAGGTCAAGTTTTGGTATCACATAACACTTGTTCATGATGGTAACAATTTAGCGCACCAGACTTTTTTCAACCCCTGTACTATGTCCGCAGTCTCCGACAACCCCTGTACTATGTCCGCAGTCTCCGACAACCCCTGTACTATGTCCGCAGTCTCCGACAACCCTTGTACTATGTCCGCAGTCTCCGACAACCCTTGTACTATGTCCGCAGTCTCCCACAACCCCTGTACTATGTCCACAGTCTCCGACAACCCCTGTACTATGTCCACAGTCTCCGACAACCCCTGTACTATGTCCACAGTCTCTGATCATCTCCTGTATTATTTCCACAGTCTCTGACCATATCCTGTACTATGTCTGCAGTGTCTGACCATTTCCTCTACTATGTCTGCAGTGTCTGACCATCTCCTGTACTATGTCTGCATTCTCTGACCATCTCCTGTACTATGTCTGCAGTCTCTGACCATCTCCTGTATAATGTCTGCAGTCTGACCATCTCCTGTATAATGTCCGCAGTTTCTAAAAGTCTCTTGTATAATGTCCGCAGTCTCTGAAAGTCTCTTGTATCATGTCCGCAGTCTCTGAAAGTCTCTTGTATCATGTCCACAGTCTCTTGTATCATGTCCTCAGTCTTTGACAGTCTCTTGGATCATGTCCACAGTCATTGACAGTCTCTTGTATCATGTCCGCAGTCTCTTGTACCATGTATGTAGTCTCTGACCATCTCCTGTATCATGTCTGCAGTCTCTGACCATCTCTTGTATCATGTCTGCAGTCTCTGACCATATCTTGTATCATGTCTGCAGTCTCTGACCATATCTTGTATCATGTCTGTAGTCTCTGACCATCTCTTGTATCATGTCTGTAGTCTCTGACCATCTCCTGTATTATTTCCACAGTCTCTGACCTTCTCCTTTATCATGTATGTAGTCTCTGACCATCTCTTGTATGTGGGAGGAATTTAACCCTTTCCTTTCCCCTACACTGAGTTACACACCCCTGTCTCCTGCACTCTTTTTGTTTTGTACTCCTGATTTTTTTTTATATATTACACACTCCTGGGCCCTGAGTTCTGTGCATTATGTACTCCTGGACCATGCTCTTTGTGTGTATAATGTACTCCTAAACCTGACACTGGCTACAGCCTTCTGTGCATTACATTCATCTAAATCTTGAACCCATTGCATTACACACCCTGGACCCCTGCAGCCTGCACTATGTATCCTAACCCCTGTGCTCTGCTTTACACACTCCCGCACTATATACACAATACTGTACATTATATACTTCTCACCAAAGTCTTCATTGTCTCAACAGTTGCTGGTTGCTATGCAGTCCCTGACTATTTTATTGAATTTATTCTTTAAGGTAGGCTCAGACAAAACAATCAAAGCATATTTTATAGGTACAAGGAAGCCTGGGTTTTGTTTAAACATATCCCTTAAGCTCCTCCCACAATTTACCGCGACCTAGCATGCCGCAGGTATTCACTCCTCCAGTGTCCCTCATTCTGAAGTTCAAAAGTTGGGAGGTATGATTAAGCAGTGACAGCAGGCTCTTTTCCTCACTCAGTCCACCAGAGAACAGGTAGCGAGCTGCAGGCTGTCAGTTTATCTTCCCCCACTCCCCCCCTCTTTTCTCCTGTCAGCAGTGCAGAAGAAGAGAGAGCGGCTCTCATCTGATTGCCGCCTAGCTTACTGCCCAGTCTTTTTCCCTTCTCATTGGCCGCCGCTCAGGGCCAATCAGAAGAGACTAGGGGGGCATCATGGGACATGTAGTCCCGGAAGATTGGCGGCCCCATTTGTAGTCCACAGGGAGCAGACCACAGCCCCCAGCATGCACTCTGCTAGGGGGAGAGATTGAGGACTGGGAACCTGGGAAAAAGCTGAGGGAGTGAGTGCTACATCATAAAGAGAGGACTGTGCTGGGGGAAGTCAGAGAGAGCCACACTGCCCAGCACCACCAGAGAGAGGGCCATGCTGCTGCCCAGCACCACCAGAGAGAGAAAGACTTTGTCATTGCCAGGGTACAGACGGGCTACACTACTGACCAAAGTCAGCCTGGTCAACCCAGAGGGAGCGAACGTCTAACCAGAGGGATCACTGCTGCATTTTTGCTGGGTCTGGCAGGATGGCCTGTCAGCCATTATCCGTTACTGCTCCTAGGGACTGAGCCATTAGGAAGTGCCTAACCTGCTATCCTCTAGGCCTTATTGACTGTCGAAACCTGCTACAAAAAACTCCCATAGCTGAGCTGCTGCCTGGCCCGAATATAGGGGGTGGGGTGACACCATGTTTTACCGCACCAGGTGACACCAACCCTAGTGACGCCACTGCCATGGGATATGGGAAAATGTATTCACAGATAACTTGCCTGGCACATGTGCTAAACCTGATAGTGCAGCAGTTCTTGGCAAGGTAATCCAGCTTCCAGAATGTCCTGTAGCAAGCCAGAAGAGCTTCAGACATTTTAAGTAAGTGTTCACTTACTAGAAATGAAAAAAAAAAAAAAAGAAAAGCTGCCTTCCAACTGCCTGAGATGAAACCCTTTGTGCAATAAAAACAATAAAAAATACAAAATCTTCAAAACTGGGGTTCTTTGCATCATATAGGTGTCTCATAATTCAGGAGATGTGAAGCATCTTCTCACCTTACCTATAAAGAATGGTGAGCCACAATGAGGTGGGGATTAACAATCCTTCTGGAACACACGCTGTGTGATGTGATAGATCAGGCACTGGAGTCAAATCAGCAGGAGTGAGAGGAAGACTTCTTGCTTCTTGCAAGCTCAGTATCCTCTGCCTACTGCCTCCATCCCTGTTAGGCCAAGGCAGGAGTAGGAGGAGGGGGTTGGGCTGCTGGTTATGAGGAGAATATGGGCAGGTTGCCAGGGGTACATTTCCCCCCTTCCAAACCCTAGTAGTTGTATGTGGGTGAGGTTAGTGACACTGAGAACACTGGGTTCTTTGCTGCAGCCAATTTGTGGTGAGTGGGCTCTTTCATGGTGAAATGCCTGTCCAAGGACCCCAGAATTCAGGTTATGAAGGAGAGGAACCATTATTGAGTGGCCACAGGCCACTACTTTGGATCCCTGATACAAGGGAATACAGCAAATATAATATTTCCATTCCTAAGGGAGTGAAAAGTGGGCCACTTAGAGGATGTGCTGTGGAAGAATCTGTCTCCAGATTGTGTCAGGATTACTTTCCTTGTCCAGTGTGCCTCTGATCCACACATCCCTGAAAGGAGGAGCAATAGTGGGGGTTGCTGCCTCAGCAATGGTATTGCTCGAACCAGAGCAGACAGGTGTAGCTTCAGGTAGAAGTCAAAGGCAGCACCTCACCACTTGTTTGTAGACTACTTGGCTGGACCAAGCTGAACCACTAGCTGGAGCTTGCATAGTGTGAGTTAAAACATCTGGCTAGCTGTGCAGCCAGCATGCTATTTGAGAGGGTCTTCAGTGTAGCAGGGGTTTTGTTACAGAGACAGATTTGCTTGTTCCCTGCCCTGACACCGTGGAGTGGATCATGTTTATAAAAATTAAGCAGTCCTTGAATACAAAACTTCTGCTACTAATGCTATCAACTAAATTGGTTTTGTCATGTGGCCCCTCTAGCCCCACCAAAAAAGTATCTTTCACAGTTACATGCTCTTGCCACCTCTCCTGGCCTGCCACAATTTCCAACTCCTACCACATCTCAAATTTGTAACGTTTACTGCATGGTAAATCCTGCACCTAAACCACTTTAAGACCAGACCCTTTACTTCCTTACTGCCCAGATAATTTCTTCAGATTTCAGTGCTGTCACACTTTGAATGACAATTACTCATGCATGCAACATTGACTATCTCATTTCTAGAGGCCTTAAATGCCAGGGCAGTACAAATTACCCCTTTTTTGAAAATAGACAGTCCAAGGTAAGAGGCATGGTAAGTTTTTTGAAGTTGTCATTTTTTGTCACATTTGTTTGGAAAATGAAGAAGACCAGTGTACACGTACACTCACTCACTCACAGCATATGCCTACTTATAATTACACACCAAAACACATTCTTGTACACCTCCAGAGTATAGGGATAGCACATTTCTAAGACTGTTTCACAGCCTAGATGCATAGAAGGGCCCAAAGTCCAAGGAGTACCTTTGGGCTTTCAAGGAGAATAAAGTACGCATCTAATTTTACCAGGACAATTTCCCACAGTTTGAAAAGCAGACACTCCAAGGCATTTCTCAAAGGCAAAGTGAGTCTTTTGAAGACTTTTTTGGCACATGTTTTTGGAAAATGCAGAATGAAAATGAAAAATGTATTTTTTTACACAAGGTTGTCAGTTAATAAGATATTGCTAACAAATAGCATAAGCATACTTAGAATTACATACCAAAACACATTTTGCTACCCTTCCAGAGTATGGGGATACCACACGTGTGACACTTTTTCACAGCTTATACACGCAACCCAGCCCAATGTCCAAGGAGCTGGAGGAACGTAGTCAGTCAGACGTTCAGATGGGTCAGTCATGCTGGCAGGCAAAGACTTGGTTAGCAAACAGACAACAGATCAGTCCAGACAGCAGGTAGAAATGTGGTCAATAAACAGGACAGGGCTAGCACAGGTGGCAGAAAAAAGCAGCACTGCACTGGTTTGGAGGTAATCAGGAACACTTTTGTTGGTTTCACTGGCCCGGTGACAGTGCGACTTGAGTACCTGTAATCAGAAACACTGTTCCTGGCTTACGCTGGTCTGGTGACACTGGGAACTAGTCTGGCAGCAATAAAGAACAATTCTGCTGGCTTACACTGGCCTGGTAACGCTACTATTGCTTTGGTGACTATCCGGGACACAGTTGCTGGCATACACTGGTCTGATGACACTGGGACTGGTGTGGCTGAGTTCAGAAAATTTGTTGCTTGCTGCACTAGTCTGGTGTGGTTCAATTCAGGAAAACTGATTCTAGCTACAATGGTCTGGGGACACTGTGGCTCGTGTGATGGTGATCAGAGAACTGTGATTGGCTGCCCTATTAGGGCCCATTCACATGTAAGGTTGCGGGGCTGGTAAATTCTCATGGTTGAGCCCCAGATTTACTGCTCCTCAACTATTAACCCCTTTGGATGCAGAGGCAGTGGTGGAGGGTGGATACATTCCCTGGCTGTGATGCTTTTCTTTGCAGCTGTGGCAGGAATTATACCCCCTGTACTCCCGTCCAAAGGGGTTTAAGCAGGTGGTGAGGAGGCGATACATCACCACCTCACTGCCTGTCAAATGCTCTCACACTATGACTATGATCAGGAACACCAGGGCTGGTGTTGCAGTAATCAGGGACACTGTGACTGGTGTGGTGGTGATTAGGCACACTGTGACTGGTGTGGTGGAGATCAGGGACACTGTAACTGGTGTTGCTGCGATTAAGGACAATAGAATTGGTGTGGCGGAGATCACGAGCAATATAATTATTATACAATTTTGTGTTTATTTTACAATTTTATGTAATGTGATTAGCCCTGTACCGTGTGATTACTGTGACCAATCACAGAGATAGCAGTAGTAAGCAATGGTTTCATAAAAGCCATTGTTTAGTACTGTTCATGTGACTGGTCACAGCAATCACATGGCAAATCACAGTGGCCCCATATCCAAATCAGTGTCCCCCTTTGTCCTGTTGACACAGTGGTCACAGATTGCACCACTGCGTGCCCCCAAGAGTGCACATAAGTGCCCATTCTAGGAGGATGTACGAGTATATTCTCCCAGAACAACGCCTGTCTGGCCCAGCAGTTTTGTTTACCGTGTCTGAGGTGGTTATAATTTGCAGCCTATTTCTGGTGATGCAGTCTTGTAAAGGTGGTACACATAATGTTTCCACAGCTTGACCTGTGCTGCCTAATTTTGAATGTTTGCTACGGGGTAACTCCAGATTTGTGCTTACATGTTTGTGGCCTTTTCTGCTGCTTCTGCACTGTAAAGGTATCATATAATGATTCTGCATCTGAACTTCAGCTGTCAATGTCAAATGTTTACTAAAGGGTAAATCCTGCTTTTGTCTTCAAGTTTGTAGACTATTTCAGTTCTCTGGCACATCAAAGATCCAAATAAAACCTGCCTCATATCTCCCTCCTACACTGGGGCCTATAAAAGCTTCTTCAAAACTGTCCAGCCAGTGTGTAATATTTGCGACTATTGTCTCTAAAATAAAACACTTTCATTTTTATTCTGGGATAAACCTTCTGCAAATCTCTCTTTTACATTGTGGATTTACCAAACCGTTTACATACTGTCCATCCACTGTACACTATTTGTGGTTTATATCTTTGAAAAAATAGGATAAAACTTGCCATCTGTTATTGTGCAGGGACCATCATCTTCTGACCAGCCATTTTTTAATTCATTTTTTTTTAATGCACTTGCACTTTACCCCACGCAGTAATTGTAAATTTGTCCATATTGTGTCTGAAAAATATCTTATTAACATGAACGTTTTGTGAAGAAAAATACATTCTAATTGTCTTTCTTCATTTTCCAGTCACAGGTGACAAAAAAAACCTTCTCTACACTCTTTAGAAAACACTTGGGTCTAAACAATAGAGTCATTGTGTGGTGCTTCAGGAAATTCACCACATAATGTATGACCCTTGAAAGCTTGGATTTGTGGTGTGTTTTGGTGGTGTTTGTACTGCTCTGACTTTTTAGAGTTTATAAGAAATGTGATAGGCAGACAGAAAATTCCAAATATATACAGTATACCATTTTTTTTTGCAGCAAAATACACTTTTAATTAAGGGGCACTTTTTTTTTTCAAAATTGATGGTGTTTTTTTTCTTTTTATATAGTGAAAGATAAATACAAAAAAACAGAGAGAATTAAGAATAACCAAAATAAAATCTCTATACTATATGTGTAAAAAGAAAATGTGGTAACATTTCTCTGTGTGTAGTAATTTTGAGTAGAACCATCACAGCACTTAAAACTGAACTATGTCCTGGATAGGAAGGAAGGAAGAGTAACATGCTGGTATTAAAATTGTCAAGTTAGGGTTTTTCTGAATTTCCCTGCAAACGGAACCCAGAAGTATTCATACATCCGTTTCAGAATCTCCGAGTGATTGTGTGGGAGCTGCTGAAATTAGCTGTAATTTACTGTAGCTAGTTTGATACCCAAGCTTGCCCACAGGACTGGGTCAGGGGTAGGATCATTTTTGTTTCATAATCAAACCTTTTTAGTATTTTTCATCAGTATAGTGCATCCAAAATAAAAATAAGACACAGGTACTGTATATTGGTCAACTTGCACATTATAATTCTTGTCTTTGGTGTACGTATTTTATAACTTCTGCATACACTATCATTTTATATTTTGATTTCTGAGAAATAGAAAAATAAATATCACAAAGGTGACTGTAAAATAGAAAAAAAAAAGTAGATTTCAGGTAATTTATCAACCAGTATTGCTTTTTATAGCCATGCAGTGTAAATTCTCATTTTTGTAGATGGCATAAAAAAGGTGCCCAATCTATCCTACCGTTTCCAAACTCTGTGAGTTGTTTTGAAAATGAAAGCTATCCATGGATCTTGCTTTTGAATTATGTTAATTATACCAGATGTACCAAAATTGTAATGTGAGAGTTTGGCTGACTAGATATAAATTGAATAATTTTCTTAGATTGCCCTCACATCACGTAGTTATTTATATATATATATATATATATATATATATATATATATATATATATATATATATATGACATGGCATAGAGATTATACAATAATTATGTAATGTATATTGCCAGCTGCAGATATTTTCATTTTTGTATTAGTTAACCCAAGCTTTTTAGATTGTCCACTCACATTTTATTTTGTATGAGAAGCTTGCCATGCATTTCAAAGATACATAGTTCAGTATCTTTCAATTTGTTAATAAATGCATGAATGGACATGGTGTGAATGGCTGCTGGACATATACCTTGAGACAGCTCCCACTCTGGCCTGTTGTTTTAGAAGCCTTCAGCTCATTTAACCCTCTTGATATGGGGAAACATAAGCAACAAAGAGACCCAAAAAGCGCCCTGCACAGGCCAGCTTTTCTTTGGGTGAAAAATCTCTCCATCAGGACCCACTTTGCTGCTGGCTCTCTTCTCACCCAGTCTGCCTGCTGTAAAGACAACAACCAGTACTAGTGGATACATATAAAGGGGACTCTTGATTTTCCCCAGAAAACTTACAGAGCTACTTAACCCAACTGAGCTTCCAGAAGGACTTCTGCACCAACACCAACAACTTGCTGGTATGATTGTTATTGACCCCGATTCCCCCCTCTGCACCAGGTGCAACAGATCTTTTAGTAGTGAAGTGCCAAATGTAGTTACACTATTGCAATGTTGATCCATAGTACTTTAAGATCTAAGCATGCACGCAGCACCCTACTGAGGTATCATGTAATTAAGTTTGAGGTCACTAAGCTTCACAATTGAATTATATATCACAAACTTCACAGATCTGTGATTTTTAGACGCACCTGAAAGATTGAGAAACTCTTGGCAGGCAAAACAACATTAGAGGCAAAACAACAATAGAGTGAGAGGTCTGAAGTTACTTAGAACTCACACTGGTCTTGCAGGCTACATTATATAACATTCTGAACTGTCTTATGGCTACCCTGGCAAACATTGACCATGCTTGCTGGGCCTTAAGACCGTCAGGGCCACTTTTTCGATCCAGTGATGTCATTTTTAGACTCCACAATTTTCCACTTAAGAAGGAGTTTGAGTATAGCATGGAACATGGTAAGTATAGTATTTGGTGGAGCAGAGATCCAATTGTTTTCCAATCATTTGTGGATTATTTTACAGCAGTGCACGTGCCTACAACCTTTTCTGACTGTTCTAAGGGATAATTTAATTCCTAATCATTGGGGCCTACCCTTTAGCCTTGTAGCTTTTAATAAAGGATGGCCTGCTAAATTGCATTTTCTGGAGAACTTGCAAATCTATTGTAAAACCCTGGGTATCTAGTGTCTGGTGATTCAAGGCTGGGATTCCCTCTCTGAGTCCCCTACTGAGGATTTCACCTGGCATGTAGTGCAACATGGAATGTACCTCAGACAACCTTCCTTCTCCTATGTGCCTCTGGCTCCTTGCACTCAGCATCAATACTGAGTCTAAATGGTGTGCACAAACAACTGAGTTTTTACCCTAATACCTTCCACCCAGTCCTCTACTTTCTTTCCGTCATGTTACATAATCCATTGACTTGCCTTGTGATGATTTACCTACTGACATACCAAGTGTCTTTCCCTTTGAAGACTTTACAGTTTACGTGTATGCTTTGGCTTATTGTGGACCACTCTGCAGGTCAAATCCCTGAAGGCTCTATATATCACTCTTTATATGCCATTGTCCTAGGACAGTGATGGCGAACCTTGGCACCCCAGATGTTTTGGAACTACATTTTCCATGATTTCCCATGCACTCTGCAGTGTAATTGAGCATCATGGAAAATATAGTTCCAAAACATCTGGGGTGCCAAGGTTCGCCATCACTGTCCTAGGACATAGCTGCAGTACTAATCTACCAAAGAGGGATCAGGTATCAAAGTAAGAGGGGCAACGTATGTACTATTCTTTTCAAAAGTCATAAATTATCGTGTTGTCTTTTATACCTGATTTACAGTATATTTTCTCCCTGTTCTTTAAAAATTTTTATGTATGTATGTAAAAAATGCATGCTGTAAGACTATAGCTACTTTGCTGAGCCTAGAGTTATGTTATTGTTTAGACAGGCACAGAGGTGCTGGATTAGGCTGTCCACCATGTCTCCCATAAAGACTTCCAAATCATCTTGCATTTTTTGGACTTCAGTCTCCTCAGCTTTTGTTGTTTCCAAGGACAATTTGAAAACCTGTTGTGAGAGACTTTGGATTTGATTTGACTGTTGTTTTATACGTTTTACTCAAAATTTGTTCTGTTGTTTCCATTTCTCTATTTCTCTCCTACACTATCTCCTGTCCCTATGGCTATTTAGGAGGGTACATTGCTTGTTTCTTGGTGGAGGACCTATCTAGCATTTTCCCAAATAAATGAGAGGAGACCATAGTTCTCCAAGTCTGTGAGCTACCACAGATCCTTAATGCCAAGGGGCTAAACACGAATTACAAGCATAGACTGACCCTACAGGAATTTATCAGACAGAAAGTGGACATTGTCTTCTTCATACAGGAGACTCACTTGGACTCCACAGGGTCCTTTAAGTTTGCCTCCAGGTGATACCCTCTCTACTACACTGCTCCATTGTGCAATTGGAAGTCGGCTGGGGTTGCTATGCTAATTTGGACTACAATAAACTTCCACCTTTCTGATTTTATTGAAGACCCAGACCCAGAAAAACAGTTTCTAATATTTCATGGTTTGATAGGTCCCTCTAAGGTAACCCTCTGCAATGTATGTAATCCTAATACTCAAATTACTTTTCTTTCCCAGTTTTTTTCTTATTTTTACTGGGCATCCATAGCTATTGCTCATAGAAAACTTTAATCAAACATTTTATCCTGGTATTGAGAAACACAGTAGACTCCAATTTCATACGATAAGTAGGACCAGTCATGCCACTGTCACTGCTGACCCAACTTTTAGACCCCAACAGTACATGCTTATGTCATTGGTAATGTAATTTGTTTTTTTTTTGTTGAAATATGGAGTCACAAAGACACAAGTAGAACAAACTATTCAGCAGTATTTTATGGAGACTTGCACCCACATGTTGCTACCTTATAGGAGGCTCACAAGGAGGCTAATTGTGGTCCTTGTATTGTGGTGGCTTTGCACCTTAAAAATCAATTGTGCTCTCCAACAACATCTAACAGTCTTGTGGATTCCCAGCTATGGGCTCTAGCCGCAGTAGCTACCCTCTAAAAAAAGAATTGGACACAATATCAAAATGCTCTTGCTTGCTTGCAGAAATCTTATTATGGGGGGAATTCTGCTTTTTCTTTGGGCCTTTGAGGCTATTTTCTGTCTCTGCTTTAGATATCGTGTAGATGTTTAAGCTGAGAGGACTAGATTTTCTCACTATTTAATAATTGCTGTTATCTCTGTGGTGTAAAGCCTTCCTGATTCCCCCTCTTGGGCTCTAATACCCAGTGTGGTTCAGTAATGTTTACTTTTGTTTTTGATATGTATCTTGCTGCTTTAGTTATATATTTATATTATGAGTTATGTAAATCGAGATACATACACTGCCTGGCCAAAAAAAAAGGGGCCACCAAAAAAAAGGTCAGACAGGTTGGAACGCCTTTAACTTTGATTAAGGCACATATTCGCTGTGACATTGTTTCAATAAGCTTCTGCAATGTCACAAGATTTATTTCTGTCCAGTGTTACATTCATTTTTCACCAAGATCTTGTATTGATGATGGGAGAGTCGGACCACTGCACAAAGCCTTCTCCAGCACATCCCAAAGATTCTCAATGGGGTTAAGTTCTGGACTCTGTGGTGGCCAATCCATGTCCATGGTCAATTATGTCTCATGCTCCCTGAACCACTGTTTTACAATTTGAGCCCGATGAATCCTGACATTGTCATCTTGGAATATGCCCGTGCCATCATGGAAGAAAAAATCCATTGATGGAATAACCTGGTCATTCAGTAAATTTAGGTATTTAGCTGACCTCATTCTTTGGGCACATGCAGTTAATATCCAATAGGATAGTTACTGCATGCTTAGCTTAGTTAGTTGGTTAGTTAATTCCAGGTGGTGACTTTTTTTTTTTTGGCCAGGCAGTGTATATCAATGGTGACATGGACAGTGGCATGGATACTGAGAAGTGAGCTGTATGTACTGGGTGCAGATCCTACTGGCAGCTTGGATAGTGGGGAGGGAGCAGTGTGTACTGGGGTGCAGATCTCTCTGGTGACATAGATACTGGAGAGTGAGGTATTTGTACTGGGTTGCAAGTCCCACTAGTGGCAGGTATACTGTAGCGCAAGGTGTGTGTACCACTAATGATAGGATAATGGAAGGTGAGGTTTGTGTACTTGGGTATAGATCTCTCTAGTGACATGGATATTGGGAAGTGAGAAAAATGTAATGAGTATAGATCTTTCAGGTGGCATGAATTCCTGCAAAAGTGAAGTGTGTGTACTGGGATGCATGTCTCACTGTTCACAATAACACTGGGGAATAAGCCAAGCGTATTGTGTATTTTAGGTGCAAATCAAATGAGTTATTCCTGTTGCAGTTCACTGCCTTTATATGTGGAAATCACCTCCTTTGTTGACAGTTTCTTCTCCTTCATTTCCCTTCCCATATATGGAAGAAATCAGCATTTTCTTTAAATTTAAATATAATTTATATACATATATACAGTTCCCCTGTGTAGAAAAAACATGTTGCATTTATGCATAGATTGAAAGACAGATATCACAGTATTTTAAAAGAAAAAAAAAGACAGCCGTTAAATACATTTCAAAGCTTGTTCTTGTGCTCAGATCAGGTTTATTTTAATTTCGCAGTTGCACACTACTTTGGCAAGAAATAAAATATTTTATGAATCAAAAATTACAGCAGCAGTTTCTTTTAAGACTACACTTTGTAAACATGCCTCACAAAAACATCTCAAAATGAAATGACAGTCAGGAGAGTAACACATCATGGAAAATACACTGCAACTCCCAGCATAATTTGCATGCATTTAAAGTGAGAAAGTCCAAGAGATTTCTTTTGACATATCAGTTTAACAGAGAAAAATGTACAGAAATCTTTGCAGCCATCCCATTAAAGATACATTTTCTGGAAGGGGACAAAAGTTCAATGTGGAAAATGTCAATAAATACGATAATGATGGAAGACTTTAAAGAGGTTATAGGCAGACGTCATAAGCAAGCTTAATGAGCATAAATCATATATCAATACATTGCACTTTTCACATATGCAGTTTCCCCAATGTTTCTATTATTACTGTTTCTTATGAGCAACTCAGCTCTCATCAAAGTGACAGTGAACTACGTAGCAGTAAAAGTGAACTGTCAAATTTTGTCACTTTCTTCACACATCTCTATAAATCTTTCCCAGACTTACTTATGCTTTCTTAGCAATAATCCATATCACATCAATGCTAGTTTATCACTTTTTATAAGAGAGTCATCTAAGTTAAGGCAGTGATACTCAATAATGTGCAGGGATGTTCAATGGCAGAATGCAATTTTTCTGGACAACCAAACCATTTACCTCTAAACCTTTATGTTATGATCCATACTGGCTGTATGTTATTATTGTAAGATCCCAAAAGCTCAGGGTCTGAAAATACTGTATTATATATGATAATCCGAAAACCATAGAAATACTTCTTTCCCACAGTTTGGCCCTTTGGAGTAAATTATGTTTTCTTTTTTCTTTAATACTAACTCAGGTTAGATTTCATACACTGTGCTTACATTGTGAACTGGTTGGTAATGTAATGAGTAAGGATAGTATTTGCTACAGTATTATTTTTGATTCCTGTATCATAGTTGAATTCTGAGTAGTGAACTGGTTGCTGCTGTAATGAGTAAGGATACTATTTGCTACATTATTATTTTTGATTCCTGTATCATAGTTGAATCCTGAGTGAGAAAACATATGTTCTCAAAGGTCATAATTATATTTCATGATAAAGACCCAAAAATGAACTTTCAGTTAACGTACAGCGTGCAATAAAGTTTGCAATTTGTGTTACA
The DNA here is from genome assembly GCF_965119305.1 of Pelophylax lessonae. Classification (NCBI taxonomy): domain Eukaryota; kingdom Metazoa; phylum Chordata; class Amphibia; order Anura; family Ranidae; genus Pelophylax; species Pelophylax lessonae. The sequence goes on from NC_138770.1 coordinate 416,908,532, forward strand.
GTCAGTTAATCAATGTTACTGATCAGATCAGATTTGCATCTGTAAATTGTTTCTAAAACAGATATAGCTACAGACTACCTTCCATGTAAGTACAATAAAAAAAATGTCATGTACTAGCTTCACATACTGTTCAATCCATCTGTTTCATGTAAAATTATAGTACCATAAAAACATGAATACATTCACATGTGTGATGAGCTGAGTATTGCTCTTTATTAAAATGTAACACCACCCAAAGCAGTAGGGCAGGGCTTGAATCTCTGCTGAGAACTTATCATAGGATCCAAGCAGGGAGAGTCCTTACCAACACAGCTCTATTGTTATCAGTGACCTGTGGGAGTTTGCCATTTTATCCGTAGAAGAACCTACTAGAGGAAAAATGTTCAAGCATTTCTGTGTCCTGCACCCTCTTCATGTTAGCATATGGAAAACTCATTTAAGCCACTTGGTCTCAAAAACTCTGACAAAATTAGTAAGTAAAAAAATCTCACTGCTGGGGTCCCAGACAGCACTAAGGGATTGGTGAAGGAACATATAATATACTACACTGCCTGTAACAAAGCATTTCCAGTTAGGTAGAATTTTTCTTATTCTTAACACACTAAAGTAAATCATACTGTATGCAAAGCCTTTCAATTCGTCATGCCATGTTGTCTGCAAACTGTACAACAATATGTAGACATCTTCACTTTTCTCTGTCATATAGCTGATTAAAATTGGAAGCGAATTTCGTTTTAAATTCATAATTGGAACCAGTCTGCTAGGATGTTGACTGTATTGGGATGAGAGCAGGCTTTAGACAATGGCAGAGAGGAAGCACTCTGGAGGGCACCCACTTTACTCTGCTGGGATGCAGTCAAAGAGAAGGAATAAGAGCAGCTGTCTGGAAACAGATTAATTCACATGAATGCATATTTAGTCACTTTCACTCACTGTGGCCCAGCTGGTGACCCTGCTATTCTACACATCTCTACAGCTCTCTACCAACATATTTATACTAGTGCCAGAGCTGCAGACACATGCACCAATGAGCATGATATCTGACTGCCTTTGATCACTAGAGACATTATGTTCATTTAAGTCATCAAGTCTTGAAACCATGAATGAGACTATCCAATATAATGCATAGTATGGCAATGTCTGCTTATTCTTGCCTACTTTTGTTTCCTTGTACCTTTGCTTTTGATAGATAAACACTGTTAAGTTTAGTTACACTGTTTACTTTGTACTACAAATTATTTTAGCATTGAAAAACAATGGTATGTTGTAAAAAGGCTCACGTAGTCTTTATGCTTGAGGCATTAAATTTCCAACAAAAGGCACATGTTCAAACCCACAAAGCAGCATTTTACTTTACATTCACAGCAGCACAATTCTCAGCTACACAAACATAAAACACAATGGGAAAATGTGGCGGTAAGTGACTCTTAAGATTTCCTCAGAGAATCCCTGTGCTCATCTAGTCTCTGTACAGTGAGCACTACTCATAAAAAGTCATCACCACCATTACATATAGTCTTCAATAGCAAATCAAACATGATAATTTACAAAAAAGCATTTTGCCAATTTTTATGTACAATATAGCTCGTTACATATTGCTACTGAAACCAATCTACTGAAGCAAATGCAAAAACTCACAACCAAAATATTTAAAATAGCCTAGTAAAGGCAAAATATAATCAAAGTTATTGAACATCTTCAGCAGCATGATGCCAGCCTCTTGGTAATCAATGTTTTGTGTCAGTCTACTTCTCCAAGTCTTTGTTTAAACACTGAATACGGGGTGTTGCATCCGTATGCAGCTATACAATAATTACAGGTAGTGCTGGACTAAAAGAGATTCTTACACCCTAGCAACTAATTTAAAATATAATAGTCCAGCTGTAGTGAACAAATATAGACAGGAAAGAATATAAAGTGCATCATTATATGTATGCACTAGGCAAATGTCATAATTATTTTACATTTATTCCTGTACAAAATATTTTTTTAGCTCCTAACCACTTACTAGGTATCAGTGAATACATTATTGGTCACTCTTTTCCAGTGAATCCCTTAAACATTTTACATTGTTTATTTGTAACATCAAATCATAATTTGCCTGGTGTAGACAGCATAAATATTTCAAGAGGGGCCTTTAATACATGTGCCCAGAGGTATTCATTTAAGATATGAGTAGCTGATGTCATGTATTAATGGGCTATTAACTGTTCAACAGCTTAGCACCATTTAGTCAATGCTAACCGCCACATTTTACTACTCTGTAAACTTGAAAGTGCAACGGTACAGCACTTAAAAAAAACAAGCGTGTGTTTCAAGAAAATCCATAATGTAGTTTGCCTAGAAAAGTAAAAATTAATTGCCTGTCACTGCTATTAGCACAATACCTTGAAATGTTAATATAAATGTAACAAGCATATTGAGTGTCAACGTTAGGGTTTTCCTTGTGCTAACTGGTGACAAAGCAGTAAATACAAACAGACATGAACTTGCTTGGATTTGCAGTTTGCTGTCAGTTCTTCATACCTAGGCTATCTTACATTGTTATATAATGAAGGACCATGTGCCCTTGTCATGACACATTCCTATATGTCATTCTCCTTTCTTATTCTCATGACGCTTAGAACTGTAAATTTCTTTCTCTGTCTAGTGACCTGTTACTAGGACACAGACTGTAAAGACTACAGTCCTTTACAAAAGATTCCAAGAATATATATCTGGTATGTTTTTTAGTTTTCCACTGCTCCAGTCTTCATCTCATCAGCCTCGGAATGGCTAGAGTATTGCTCCTGACTGTAGGCCGAGGTGAAGAAAGGAAGTCCATAGTTACTAAGTCCATCATAGATAAGGCTTTGGAAGTAGCTAAGAAGATCTGGAAAACAAGACAGCTATTAAGCATTTAAACATAATAACTATACAAAAACAAAAATTGTTTGTGGAAAAGTGCATGAAAACTGTAGGAAATAGATTAAAATCCTCTATCTTCATTGTTGCTATTTTTTACAACACCTATTATTTTCAACAGCTATATTAAAATCAAGGTTACAAAAAAAACTGGACAAAAAAAAAAGATAAATTAAACCTGTAGTTAGAAAAGGAAGCTGTCATTGCAGACTTTTGAGCATGCCAGCTGAGCTGACCAGCTTGCATGTTTTCTCAGCTACTTACCTAGAAAAAGTATGAATAGCAAGTGTGTTGGCTTCATGTTGGCTTTGTTTTTTTTTTTTGGCATACTTGATCCTTGTTCCCTATTTAGAAAGTATGATGCCAAAGACAGCCAGGCAACTAGTTTTTTCATAAGCCCTACATTAAAGCCCCATTCTTTTTTCCAGTACAAGATTCCTTTAACAATTAAGGGTTACCAAAAACAGTATATTACATAATATTTCAGGTGACCCTAAAGAGTGTGCATGTATTGCCAGAGTTCCCAAGTTCTGTGTAAGTGATTTAGAAATGCCACTTTATCTTTCTAAGCAAATTAATATGTGTTGTTAAAAAAAATTCAAAAAAAAAATACACTTATAGCCCCATAGCCCTAGGTTACTAAGCAGCTGTAGTTCTGTTAAACCTATGCAGGTGTTAAGTTCTTCGATCTACAGGGCTTTGGAGCTCCTACATAGACCCAGATAGCATGATTTTACCATTCTAATCTGCGCAACTCAGTCTAACTCACCAAGTTTTGAGGCACGTGGGGATAGTGTAAGCTGTGCTTATAAGGCACCTTCTTATTTCTGATCAACTGTAAATGTGCACATTTTAGTTAGCTCCCTAAGGTTCCTACACTTCGGGAGTACATAGGTGTCAGGTGATTTCTTGGCAAATGGTAAAGTGGTTGTAAAGGCTTTTTATCTCTAAAGTAGTAAACATGTTATACTTACCTGCACTGTGCAATGGTTTTGCACAAAGTGGCCCCAAACCTCCTCTCCTAGGGTTCCCCTTTGGCACTCCTGGCTCCTTGCTATGGAGGCACATCTGCAGGCTCAGCCCCACCCCTGCTCTCTGCTCAGAAGATTTGATTGAAAGCAGAAGGAGCCGGAGAGAACAGCTGCAGACAGGAACAGCACGGGATTGAGATAGGACTCAGGTAAGTATAAATGGAGGTGAGGGGGCAAAACATGAACTGGAACATCTTAATGCAGGGAATGCATTAAGGTAAAAATGTCTTGCCTTTAGAACCTCTTTAATGCAGCCTTTTTCTAAACCTCTTTGAAAACTGAAGTCCGTGGAGGGAACTCACTGTGGTTGCCACTGGATGCTTCCTCTGAATTTGCTTTTGGGTGCACCTCTCTACTTGGAAGCAACAGGGGCTGATGTTGATAGAGCTGGTCGTGTGTATGGGCTCAGAGGCAGGCATCAGAACAGTACAAAACATCTACTACAATCCTCTAATTCATCCTCCCAGTCTTCCCATTACTTTTTTAGACACTGTCTCCACCGTGTCCTTGTCTTTTTAGTCTATAGGGAACTTAAAGTCTGATTCCCTCAGGACCACTGGGACCTCTGGGACATAGGGCATAGATACTGAGGCAGGGTTCCTGTACTGGAGGAGTAATTTCTAACTATCCTTTTCAGCAGATACCCTTCCAAGTGTGGGGTTGATGTCTAATGCCCTCTCCATTTGGCACTGTTGCATGCCACAACCACTGGAAGCCCGAATGTGCCCCAGCATGAGAGTAGTAGATGCACGCAGGGTTCTCTCAGCAGGTGTGGTAGTGGTTGTAGTAGACACTGGTTCCTTGATCTTTAAACCGGTTGTCCGCTTCTCTACTGTGGTGATAAGATTGGTTGTAAAACTAATTGCAGGAGATCTCTACAGTGATTACACTGGCTACAAAGCCATGTCACAACCAATATTCTTTTGCAACTCCCATATATGATGCCCATGATTTCATACCTAGCCAGGGTGCATAGCATCATGCTTCCCTGTGGCTTTAATTTCAGTCTTATGTCAATGAAGGTCCCACTCCTGGGCATGACCAAACTGCTTGCTATGCCACGCCCATTTATTTTAAAATGTTCCACTCTCAGGAATGAAGAGACAGCAGTGGCATTTAGCTTTGTGAAAACCATTGCAGAATCTCAGCAGGACAGCTCCTTTAGTGTATAGGCTGATTATAGCAACCAAAGTGTATAGCTCCATTTTTCTTCCTTTGCCACAGGACACCTGGTATGTCCTGCCATCCGGTTAAAAGGCAAAATCTTCTAGATCCAGATTTTAACCCGGTGATCAGGTAAAGTGACAAAGACTGGCAACCTTTTCTCTGCAAAAAAGAATTGCACTTACACTTGACTGTAGGTATCTTTAAAAAACATAAAAGAGTGATGCTGATAGAGCCTAAACCCAGCTGAAACATTTTTTTCCCATTTTGGATAAGGTGGGAATGTGTTTGAATGTCTGTCTGGATTTATTGTTGCTTGTGACCCTACTTGGAAGTTTCAGACTCTTTTCCTGTCAACATCACATGGCAAGCTCACCAGAACAGAAAGTGATGAACAATCTATCAAGTAGTTACAGAGACCTTTCAGATGGTTAGTTTTGGTGTCACAAGGGCAAGATTTAGGAGGAAATCTCTGAAGTAGGGACACAGGCAACACTTAAAACTAAAATTAGGCTTTAAACATATTGTTTGGGACATAGAGTTGTCTATACCTGGTGGTATTTAGTTATAAATTTACTATGTAATTTACATAGTTAATTTATATGACAGAGAGATGGAAATATTCACTGTTTCAGTGACTGAGAGGTAATTAGCAGCATTCGTGTAGATTTGTTTGTTCTTTTATAGCTGAAATCAAGACAACCTGGATCACAAAACACAACAAGTGGTTCATTGTATGCATTAAGATAAAACACCTTCTGTGTGCAGCCAAAGGCCTCCACCCCAGGCTCCACCTTATACTTACCTGAGCCCAATGTCTATCCAGTGCTGTGCAGGAGAGCAGCATTGCAGTTAGGGAGTGAGTCTGCATGAGCGCCTCCATAGCAAGCTGATATGGGGCAATAAGTGGGGGAAGCAGGGAGGGGGGGGGGAGTGAGGCGAGAAGAAAATTGGTAATGCTCTGTGCAAAGCCATTGCACAGAGGAATTATGTATAACATGTTTGTAAGTTTCAAAAAACAAATATTTTTTTCTTTACAATCGCTTTAATCATGTACACAGCAGGAGGACATTGTGATCGGGATATCTTTCTTGAATCTTTATTGTGAATGTGACTCTGTAGTGGGGTCATCATTTGGAAGTGAGCAGGCAATTTAGCCAGAGGTGGTGGTCACCGAATTCACTGGATCACATTATTTTCAGGATTTTCTATTTTTAACTGTCACTTGAATCACACAGTGGTGGATTTTACATATTGGGACTTCTGTTTATCATTGTTCATTTTATTGTTTTTTCAATATTTTATTGCACTTATATTGATTGCGCTACACCGAATAGGGTATATGTTTATTTGTTTTGAGAGTTAAAGATGGACACACCCTGTCAGGTGAGGGCAGTAATCATTTCTTATGCTGGCCATACACGCACAGAATTTCGGCCGAAAATGGTCGTTTTAGGAAAGATTGTTCAAAAAATCGGGCCATTAGTGAACACAAGTTTACCGACGATTTTGATCGTGTGGCCGGCTAATGTAGATGGATCCATAGCGAAAACTTTTATCGTTTCTACAAAAGTTTTTACTTGTATGGTAAAATTGAAACGAAAATAATATTCTGACTCATATTGTGCATGTTATCAAATGATCATTATGATCATGAAAACGATTATGTAAAAGAGTTTATTCTGTAAGTTAGTGGCCAATTCACTTTCGACCGACGAATAATCGTTCAGTCTGCAAACGGCCGAAATTCTGTGTGTGTATGGCCAGCATTAGCCTCAGTTAGGTTATTTTTTCATAAATAGGGGTTATAGTTAAAGAACAAAATCGGGTATATATGATTGAGAAGAAAAAAAAATACTTAAACTTGGCTTGACTGTAAATGTGGATTTTAAGTTTTTTTGTCAGAAAAATTCATTTTTCCAAAGATTCATTAGTCAGGTATAGGCAGAACAAGAACTCATGAGAATAGATGAACTCTACTTTATATGAAATACTTTGATTCACAATTCATCAGGCTAATTAGGTACTTTCATCACTATACATACAGTTATGCCTAAATTTGAACACATATTGAACTTGGGGTAAAAAATCATTACCTTTGCTTGACTGCTTAAGTCCATTAATGCCATCAAAGAAGAGACACTGCAGGTATTCAAGGAGACCTAAAATAATAAATATACTTTAATGGTGTGATATACCTGGTAGCCAAATTTAAACATAAGAAAAGCTACAACTGAAGATTATAAAAGTTAAAGGTGGATAGACTGGTAAATTTATTAGTTATACAGTAGCGTTACCTTCTCCAGACTTCTTAAGCCAATTAAGTCCATCAAAGAAAAGGTCTTGTGAGTATTCTAGAAGACCTGAAAAATTAAGAGCAGCTGCTGGCAAAGTTGTGTGGTAAGTTATGATAATCAAAGCAATCATTATAAAAAAGAGAACTATGATAAGGAAATGCAGTGTTGTATATGAATGTTGTCATTTTGATAAGAAAGAACTATGGGTCAGGTTAAATAAAAGGTAATGTCATATTAATTTATCTCACCTTCTTTTAATTCAAAAAATCGATAGAGTCCACTATGGAACAGACTCTGCAAGTAGTTGAAAGTTCCTAAAAGAAGAAAAACAATTGTGTTTATAGCATAGATAATTAGATTGCTTCCACTATGATAATTAATTATTCCTGATGTTTACAACTTCAGAAAGGCAACTACACATATGCAGGACTAGCAATTCAAAATACTTTTACCTTCTTTGAACTCATAAACTTTGTTGAGTCCATCATAAACTAGACTCTGGGAATAGTTAACAGTTCCTGGAAGAAGATACACAGTTGCATTCCATGTATTAATTGGTGTAGTATATATTTTTGTTTGCTTGTAATTAACAGAAAGACAAGCTAAACTATTCTATATTAATACAGACTAGCAATGCAGTCATTTTTACCTTCTTTAAATTCAGAAAGTATATTAAGTCCATGATATAACAGACTCTGGGAATAGTTAACAGTTCCTGGAAGAAGATACACAGTTGCATTCCATGTATTAATTGGTGTAGTATATATTTTTGTTTGCTTGTAATTAACAGAAAGAAAAGCTAAACTATTCTATATTTATAAAGCCTAGCAATGCAGTCATTTATACCTTCTTTAAATTCAGAAAGTCTATTAAGTCCATGATATAACAGACTCTGGGAATAGTTGACAGTTCCTGGAAGAAGATATACAGTTACATTTCATGTATATATTGATGCATTTAATATATTTTTGTTTGCTTGCAATTAACAGAAAGAAAAGCTAAACTATTCTATATTTATAAAGCCTAGCAATGCAGTCATTTTTACCTTCTTTAAACTCAGAAAGTCTATTAAGTCCATGATATAACAGACTCTGGGAATAGTTGACAGTTCCTGGAAGAAGATACACAGTTGCATTCAATGTATATATTGATGCATTAAATATATTTTTGTTTGCTTATAATTAACAGAAATAAAAGCTAAACTATTCTATATTTATAAAGCCTAGCAATGCAGTCATTTTTACCTTCTTTAAACTTAGAAAGTGTATTAAGTCCATCATATAAAAGACTCTGGGAATAGCTAATAGTGCCTGAAAGAAGAGATGCAATTGTATTTGGGGTATAAAAAAGAAGAGAATGGTAATTATTTAAAGTTCAGGATATTTTACCTTCTTTAATCTCAGAAAGACTACTGAGTCCATTATAGAGGAGAGCCTGTGAGTAGTTAAAAGTCCCTAGAAGGAGACAGGCAGGTGGGTTTACTGTCAAAGAATATTATTTTATTTATGTATTTTTAAATGTTTTCTTTCTATTTCATTTTTATTGATTAAGAAAACATGAAGTACACTACTATAGTTTACTTACCATCTTTGAACTCAGAAAGCTTACTAAGTCCATGATAAAAAAGGCTCTGTGAGTAGTTTAAAGTACCTGAAAGTACAGATAAATTAGTGGTTTTAAATATATATATATATATATATATTTTTAAATCAATTTACAAGCAATTTAAACATGCTATTTTCTTATGTATCTTTACCGTCTTTGAACTCAGAAAGTCCATTGAGTCCATGATAAATGAGTCTCTGGGAGAAGTCAACAGTACCTGGAAATTAGAAATAATCAAGCATACAGTATAAATACAGTCCATTTTATCTACAGTACTGTACATCAGATATTAAGCAACTCAACAAGCAGACAGACATGTCAAGGCATCTTTACCATCTTTGAATTCAGACAATCTGTTGGCTCCAGAGGAGAAAAGATTCTGGAAATACTCAAGAATATCTAGATAAAAAGAGGTATTGATGTTATGCAGCAACATGCTAAACAGACTAAAAAATCTAGGATAAAATAAACTAAAGGTATGCAGTTCATACTCATCAGGGCATCACTACATGTAAAATAAACACAGATACATGACATATATGCACATATGTACGAATACAGATACAACATATGTCATAAGTGTGTGTTGGATTTTCAAGTATTTTAATATGTAGTATTGGATTGTAAAAATATTTCCCCACTTATATACATTTCTTCTTTGTCTAAAGGTAACTCTAGACCTGAGCGGCACCTGATGTATGGTATGTCCTGCTGTATAAACTGCCTGATAGAAAAAAAAATCTTAAAGAGGTAGGATTTTAATATTTTGAGGTGCTGAAACCAAACAAAAAAAAGAAGTATTTGTCCTCCTGAAGAAGCCAATGGGCAAAACATGTACAGTAGAAGAAGTTGTATAGAGGCCTCCGTCAATAGGAATAACTAAACCATTTTTATAGTGGTTATAATCAAGATTTTCTCTTTGTTACCTTTTTATGTTTTTTTTTTTCTATTTTGATGCAAGGGATGTGGTGCTATCAAAATGGTATGCCTTTCACCCGCACCCATATCTACTTAAACTGTCTGATACATTACTCATAAAACACATATCTCCAAAGTGTTAAGTCTGAATAAATAGTATAAATTAACAAAGCTCACATTTTTTTTTACAGGTTGACAAATAGCTGGGGTTTTCTGATTTAAAATAAGAAACTTGGGAATGAAAGCTTTACCAATGTGATGTAATAACTGGAAAATGGTATGAAAAATATTACCTTTTCCAAGTTGACTAAGTTTGTTTACTGAATCATAGAACAGATCCTGAATGTAGCTGGACAGATCTGAAAAATATAGAAATGTATATACTTTGAGACGTATCAAGGCTGAAAATGCATGCAGTTTTCTGAATGTTTTTCATGGCAGACATTGTACATTTTATTGTGATTTTCTGAAAGTGATTTGAGTAAGGATTAAAAAAATATATACATCTGCTGCTTACAAGGTATACAGTGTACATGTGTGTTATCACATTGTGCATTACCATTAATTTCTTCAGAAATGAAAATGCATGTCGAAAAAGAAAACTCATGCAGATTAATTTTCCCATAGTGCACTTCAGTTCATTGCAAAGAAGCAAATAGACTTGACTGAAGGGTATAAAAATACTCTTTCCTGCAGTTTACCTGTTGATAGCCTTTTAAAATTCCTAATTATAGGCCATCACTGGCTTCAGTACACCCAAGCATGCAGCCAGAGAAATCAGAATTCAAAAATAATTTTTGCAAATGTGCCAGTAGCCCAGTATTTAAGCCTTAGGATTAGCATGGAACCCCAGCATCCAGCATTATCAAAAGGGCAACCTACATAATTTAATTACTGCTGGTTCCTTTTACTGATTTAGAATATTTAATTCAATTAATTTGATATGGTGGCTTGATTAGCCATTTAGAGTGTTGTAGCAAAGTAATTATACCTCCCTTTCTCTCATCCTTCTCAGTTGAGGCCCATTGTATTCATCTATTTCCTGAACCGGTATCATGCTTTCTTCATGACTTCTCTGCCTGGCAACCCTACTTTCTCTCTTCTGAAATCCCCAATGCCCAAATCATTCTCAGTGGATTTAACATCCCTGTTAATACTAACACTCCAGCACTTGTAAAAGTCTCAGTCTAACCTTCTCTTGTGATCTGAAGCAATGGATACACACTTCTACTCACGCTGATGGCAACACTCTTGACCTTGTTTTCTCCTACCTATGCAGCCCAATAATCCTTTCCCTCTCTCTCATCACTACCTTTTTAGTTTTTCTCTCTCCCTGTCCTCCACTTCATCTCCCTCCAGCTGCTTAACAGTTACCCATAGACCCCTTTGACCTTAAACCTCTTAAACTTTCCCTTTTTATTCTGCTACTGACCATATCTTTGATAAAATCTCACCCATCTTGCCCCAACCTAGCTACTTCAATAGTTCCGTGTCATCCTTCCTAGACAGGTTTAACCCCCTCACTACACACAGAGTTATGCCCGATCCCTAAAACCTGGGGAGAGAGATGACACAGAAGATTGAAAAAAATGTAGCTGCACTCTTGAGGGCCTGTAGCGTAAGACTAAGTCTCAGAAAGATTTTAAAAAAACATAAATCTGCCTTCCAAGCATACAATTCCTACCTCCAAGCAGACCTATTTTATCACTTTCATTACCAACTTATCGTGTCCCTGCCAACTCTTCAATTTGTATTGAGATCTCCACTGCACAGATACCTTCCACACTGAACAATTCATGTTCACAAGTACACTCACTACTTCCCTCATTCAACCCCACTACTAGAGATAAGGTTGCAAACATTTTTCTAAAGCCCACTTAACCACATGACCCTCCATTGGCTTCTGCTTACCCAAAGAATTCAATTCAAAATACTAACAACTTAGAACGCCATCCACAACTCAGCCCCCAGCTACATCACTAACCTAGTCTCAAAATACCAACCAAATTATTCTGTTCGTTCATCCGACCAGCTTCCTCATTACCTCCTCTAATGATCACCTCCAGGACTTTTCCCGAGCCTCTCCCATCCTATGGAACTCCCTACCCCAACCAGTCCGACTGTCTCCTACTCTATATACTTTTAGACAATCCCTGAAAACCCTTCTCTTCAGAGAAGCCTATTTTGCCCCTACCTAACAACTGTACTTTTATTTTTTCCATCAGCTCATCCCCCAGAGTTATTACATTTTGTATCACTTGATCTTCCCATTTAGATTGCAAGCTCTAATTAGTGATGTCGCGAACATAAAATTTAATGTTCGCGAACGGCGAACGCGAACTTCCGCAAATGTTCACGAACCGGGTGAATCGCCATAGACTTTAATAGGCAGGCGAATTTTAAAACCCACAGGGACTCTTTCTGGCCACAATAGTGATGGAAAAGTTGTTTCAAGGGGACTAACGCCTGGACTGTGGCATGCCGGAGGGGGATCCATGGCAAAACTCCCATGGAAAATTACGTAGTTGACGCAGAGTCGGGTTTTAATCCATAAAGGGCATAAATCACCTAACATTCCTAAATTGTTTGGAATAACGTGCTTTAAAACATCCAGTGTGTGTATATGATCAGGTATGATGTTGTATCGATCAGGTAGTGTAAGGGTTACGCCCGCTTCACAGTGACAGACCAAACTCTGACAGACCAAACTCCCCGTTTAACGCACCGCAAACAACCGCAAACAGACCAGAACTGACCAAAATGGGACAGGAACTTGGCTTTAATTGTTAGGGTTAGGTTTAGTGTTAGGGGATAGGGTTAGGGTTATGGTGAGATACTTAGGGTTAGAGTTAGTAACCCTACCCCTACACCTCTAACCCTAACCCTCTAACCCTAAGCACTAAAAATAACCCTAACCCTAGCCCTAACCCTAACCCTAGCACTAACCCTAATTTTTGGTTATGGACATGCTACAGAGCTGAAACTTCACAGGTACACTTTTTAGACCCCCCCAGACACCAAATCACACAAAAAAGTTCTTAAAAATTGTCATTTTTGATAGAGAGCCAATTATTGGAAAAATTAAAAAAAAAAAAAAATTCTTTGGATTTAGTGTCTGGGGGGGGGGGGGGGTCTAAAAAGTGTACCTGTGAAGTTTCAGCTCTGTAGCATGTCCGGAACCAGAAAAAAATTACGAATTATGGTTTTTACAATTTTTTAAAACTTTTTTTGTGTGATTTAGTGTCTGGTGGGTCTAAAAAGTGTACCTGTGAAGTTTCAGCTCTGTAGCATGTCCAGAACCAGAAAAAAAGATCATTTTTCAGTAGAGCAGGGATGGTGGGAACCCTCCTTTTATAACTATATGATCTTTTTTTTCTGGTTCTGGGCATGCTACAGAGCTGAAACTTCACAGGTACACTTTTTAGACCCCCCCCCCGACACTAATCCAAAAAAAGTCATGCCTGCCTCCAAAAATGCCTGATAAATATATAGAAAATAAATAAATAAAAGCAGACTGATATACCAGCCCTAAAAATGGCTTTTCGGGGTGCTGTCAGGATGCTGTCCTTACAGCAGGAGTGGACACAGAACACTGGCCTAGCTAATGATTTCCCTATCAATTCAGCAGCAACAGCAGCCCTCTCCCTGCTCTAACTAACTCTGCAGCTTCAGAATGAATCTAAGATGGATGCTGCCCTTGCTTTTTTATAGGAGGTGGGAGGGTCTGGGAGGGAGGGTATGCTGATTGGCTGGAATGCGCCTGCTGAATGTGAGGTACAGGGTCAAAGTTTGCTCAATGAAGATGTATAGGAGGCGGACCGAACATCGCATATGTTCGCCCGCCGAGGCGAACGCGAACATGCGAAGTTCGCCGGGAACTGTTCGCCGGCGAACAGTTCGGGACATCTCTAGCTCTAATGAGCAGGGCCCTTTGATTCCTCCTGAATTAAAATATATTGTAACATTACTGTCTGCCCTTACCTTGTAAAGCCCTGCACAAACGTTTGGCATTATTTAAACCCTGTATAATGATAATAGTAACATAAAATTACCTTCTCTCAGCTTGTTAAACATGATAACCCCTTCATTGAAGCCATGCTGGACATAAATAACAGTATCTGTGGACCAGAACAACATACAAAAAATGATATGAATAAAAAATATTAGATAAATATCAGTACAGTACATTTCAACATTACCATATCACATTATTGCTTCAATTTAAAAAGTACCCTTTACTTGTCATATGTAAAAAGAACATTGCATAAGTGTCCGAAAGCCTTGGTAGCATAAATCACATGATCTGTGACTACCAGGAGGGGTATGAGTGCGTCACATCATTAAAGATTGAGGGTTATGCATTGTTCCAACTTAAGGCCCGTACACACGATAAGAAAATCTGAAGGGAAATTTCGTCCGACGACCGATCTGCCGATTGTTAGTATGGTGCTTTCGACAGCCAACTCCGACTTTTCGGTTGACAAAATCCTGATGTGCAGGCTATAACATTTTTGTTGTTCATAATACAAAGTCCGATTTTCGTCTCATTAGTACAGATTTAGACGGAAAAAAATCTTAAGAGCAAGACTAGGCATGCTCAGAGACGAAAGAACACATACAAAGCAATCCAACACATGACATCACTTCTGAAGTAGTATTCTGTCGTACGGGATAATTTGTATGAAAAAAACCTCTTCACTTTCCACATCAGACTAGCATGCCACAAAAAACGGACGACAGATCTTTCGCTAATCTGATCGTGTGTACGGGGCTTTAGCATAGTTTTTTTTTTTTTTACAGTGGTACGTAACCCTATTGAAGACTTCCCCCTTGTTTCCTTTCAGGACACAGATTGCAATAAAACACATTATTTTAAATAAAATTGGGAAGGGTTTTTGCCTCTTGCAGGTTATTATTACTATGGCATGCTGTTATGGTAACAACCACTCTTTCCAATGATTACAACAATAGCAATTTGGCAGAAGTTTCCACTGCTAGCAAGGAGATAAATACATAATAAGGGCTGATTGACAGTGCTCATCTCTAGCAGCAGACACTTGTTGGAGAAAAGCACCTTCATTTAGAAACAGAGCTGGCGGGGCTGTGTGATCAGCTTGTTGCTAGAACTTCCAGACAATTCTCAGCTATACTAAACTCTCTCCTCAACAGGCTTCAGCCCTTTCCACTATAGACAGTCCTGATGACGAAATAGCAGACAATTTTAAATTGCATTAAACTCCACTGCACCAAACAACCTGAACTTGTAAGACAGCAAACTTTGTATAACTTCCCTAAGGCATTTACAGGCAAGATACTGAGAATAAAGTTATAAAACTATACTGCAACAGCAAGTGCTGGCAGGGCGGTGTGATTGAATGGAAAAAGGGAAAGGGGGTTTCAAGGACCCCATTTTCCTACTTTTTCCTCATGGGAGGGCTGCAGAGGGGCAGTTTCTAGTTCCCCCCGTGTACAGAGCGTTAGGCGGGAGATACGAGTTTAGAGGATTAGGATTGGTTAAAATAGCTGCCTGCGGAAGGTCAGGTGACCGAAGCTTCTAGAAACGAGGCAGGCTATATATAGGTGTGGTTGCGTGGGCGTGGAATCAGTCGCCTCAGAAGAGCAGCCGGAACGGAGCTTCGGGATGAAGACGTTACTTCGACAGCTGCTGGAGAAGGCAGAAGCAGAAGGAGGAGAGAAATGGCTGCGGCGCTGTCTGGAGTTGACGGCTGAAGAGGAGTCAGAAGACGGACGGCAACAAAGAAGGGACCTGGCTGAAGGAAAGAAGGGGACAGCGGAAGAAGAAGTCACTGGTGTCGGAAGAAGAAGCGGAAAGAGAGGCAGACCGAGTGGTGGACAGCGGGGCAAAAAGGAGGCGGCTACAGAAGACCGGGAGGTTGCAAGCCCAGGACTGGAACAACAAGAAAGTGCCGCAACCACCGAAGAGCGGCTGAAGAGACGTAGGACGCCCAGAAGACAATACAGCCCACCAGTGGAAGAAAAGAAGGCTGGAAGAAAGCGAGGAAGTCACGAAACAGCGAGAGAAGAAGAGGCGGGTGCAGCGTCGGGACAACATGGAGCAAACGAGGCCGGAGCTGTCGGAGTGAGGTCCAATGCTGGCCTCGGTGGCAGCTGCCGGAGGAGTGATAAAGAAGACAGCCCTTTGTATTGGCCGGCAGAGGACATGCAGGTTTTAGAAGAACCGGGTACTGCCGGGCCGGGTGAGTTAAATATTGCTATGTTTGAAAACTTGAACCAGTCATTAAATCTTATAGTCGATTCATTACATAGTTTACATAGTAAAATGCAACCGGAAAATGTATCTTCAGTATGGCAGAACCCTGAAGTAGGGAAAATAATACCGGAAAGAGTAACAGGTTTTAAGGATAGAGTACCTGAAATTGTATTGAAAGAAACTATGCCCTGTTCACCTTCGCCTCTGGGTTTTCACTTAAGTACAAGTATTAAAGAAAAGATCTGGAATGGAGAATTCGTAGATATATTGTCCTTACTTCCATCTAGTAAAGAGTTCCTAAAGTCGGACAAAAATGATGAGGATAGGAGGAGACCGGTTGCAAACAATTTTAGTAACTGGCTGCAGGCTTTCTGCATATTTGCAGGGGTAATGTGTGAAAAACAGCCAGAAAAAGCAGCAGGCCTTTTTCATCATGTAGAAATCATCCTTGAGGCATACCGAAATTTTGGAGGATTTGGTTGGTTTTCATATGATGAATCCTTTCGGCAAAAGTTGTCTGTGCATAAAGAGCTACAGTGGGGTTGTAAAGATGTGGGTTTGTGGCTTAACCTATTAATTCCACAGAGGCCACAAATTGCTAGACCGGTAAGTGTGGGAGCCAATCAGGCCGCAAGTTATAAGAAAGGTATATGCTTTGCGTTTAATGACTCCAACTGTAAGTGGCTACATAATTGCCGTTTTAGGCATGAGTGTGCTTTTTGTGCAGGGGCGCATAGCGTGTCTAAATGTTTTAAAAAAATGGCAGCCAATACCCAATCAGGAAAAGAGCCATTTCTTAAGGGGCAAACTCCTGGTGAACCTGCAAGAAATGCAAACCTGGCTGTGCAAATACCCAGATCAACGGAAGGCCAACATACTTTATGAAGGTTTTGCAGAGGGTTTCAGACTACCTATCTTTGAAGGAAAAGGTTGTATAAAGGTGAGAAATTTAAAGTCAGTTGAGGAATTACCGCATATAGTAGAAGACAAAATAAATAAAGAAAGAGCAGCTGGTAGGGTTGCAGGCCCATTCTGTAATCCACCATTTAATGACTTTAGAATTTCTCCTTTGGGTATACTGCCAAAGAAAGAGCCAAATAAATTTAGGCTAATACATCACTTATCTTTCCCCGTGGGTGGGTCCCTTAATGACCAGATAAGCCCGAACGACTGTTCGGTGGAATATTCTTCATTTGAACAGGCAATGGTTTTGTTGAGGGAGCTGGGCGAGGGGGCACTGATGAGTAAAGCTGATATTTTGTCGGCATTTAGGTTGTTACCCATTCACCCGAGTTGTTTCAACTCACTAGGTTTCATGTTTAAAGAAAAATTTTATTTTGACATGTTTCTACCTATGGGATGCTCATTATCGTGTGCATATTTTGAGGCATTCGCCACCTTTCTGGAATGGGTGCTGAAGGAAAAATCGGGTTCCAAATATACAATTCACTATTTGGACGATTTTTTATTCTTGGGTCCTAGGAATTCTAGCGAATGCTTACAACTATTAAACACGTTCAGAGATATATGTTCCCAGTTTAATATCCCGCTAGCTGAAGGAAAAACGGTACCTCCTTCTCAAAAATTAGAATTTTTGGGAATTTTGATAGATTCAAACAGCATGGAATTCAAATTACCTAAGGACAAGTTAGATAAGATTTACAATCTTATCTTAGTATTGATTAGGAAGAAGAAAGTTTTGTTGAAGGAACTCCAAAAGCTTTTTGGTAATTTAGCCTTTGCGACTAGAATCCTGCCATTTGGAAGAATATACTCAAGGCGTATGTATCTTAAAATGTCAGGATTGAAGAGTCCTTTTTCGCATATTAGGCTAACGCAAGATATTCGTGAGGATATGCTGATATGGACACAATTTTTGCAAACATTTAATGGTAGAACAATGATTCAGGAAGAATTCATTACAGATTCACAATTTTGTTTATTCACGGATGCAGCAGGTTCTATCGGGTTCTTGGCCATTTGGAGAAATGAGTGGTGTGCGGAGAGATGGCCAGAAAGATGGAAGGTTAAAGGTCTGTTACAAAACATTGTATTGTTGGAAATATTCCCAGTTATAGTGGCGGTGGAGATTTGGGGATGGAAGTTTCAGAACAGGAGAATTCTATTGAGTACGGATAATAGGGGAGTATTATTCGCAATAAACTGTTTAAATTCTAGATCACAACCTGTCATTTCCATGATTCGTTATTTAGTTTCCAGGTGCCTGTTATATAACATTTGGTTAAAAGCTCGTTATATTCCAGGAAAACTCAATGTTATTGCTGACGCTCTCTCACGTTTACAGATGAGCAAATTCTTCGAACTGGTGCCGGAAGCCGACAAAGAGGGTATGAAATGTCCTGGGCATCTATGGGACTTAGTTTAGTGCAAGAGAATATTCGTAACTCCCTGGCGTATTCAACGTGGAAAAGCTATTGCAGCTCCTGGTCACTGTGGTTGTCATTTTTACAAGAGGCCAATAATGGATGAATGACAAGTTCAGAGAGATTAGTATTATGTTTTCTTGAATCTTTGCTTCAAAAGAAATGGTCTTGGTCACATGTAAACAAAACGTTATATGGAGTATCATATTTTATGAAATTGGAAGGTTACCAGTCTATGTTATCCTTCTTTTCAGTACAACAAGTTTTAAAAGGATACAAAAAGAAACAAACTAAGATAAATTATCAAGGTCCAATCTCGGTGAATAACCTAATAGATATTTGTAAATATGCTGATAGAGCATGTTTTTCTGAATATGAGGTTAAATTGTTGAGAGCAGCGTTTTCTATTTGTTTTTTTGCAGCCTTACGAATATCAGAATTGGTTCCTAGATCAAAAAGCGATGAAGGTGGTTTGTGAATTGAAGATGTGGTTTTTGACAAGGATAAATTAAAAATATTTTTGCGCAAGTCTAAGACAGACCAGTCGGGTAAAGGGACATGGATATTATTAGGAAAATGTACAGTGGACTCTATATGTCCGATAAAAACATTAAAGACGTATTTGAAAGTGAGGCCGGAGAAGGGGTCACGGCTCTTTATTCATAGAGATCTGTCACCCCTGACGGGTTTTCAATTTCGAAGAATATTCGATAAAATTTTGGCTGTCTTAGGGCTGTGCAATAAAGGCTTATCTTGCCACTCATTTAGGATTGGGGCAGCCACGGCTGCGGTGAGCCTAGGTTTGGGAGGTGATGGTATAAAGAAAATTGGCAGGTGGAAGTCAAATGTCTATCAGAGATATGTCAGATCTAACTATGTACATTCTAATTCTAGGTAAGAAGTTAATAGTTTGGATCGTTGGGCACTCGTATGTTCGATGGGCCCACAAAAGAGCGGCAGAAAGAATTTATGGAACTAATCTGGATCTGGACCCAAGTTTATTTGAATTATATTGGTGTGGTAAAGGTGGGATGATCTGGGACAATCTGATGACCGAACTAGGTAGGCTGAGTTATGATTGGCCATTACCGGATATACTATTAATCCACCTAGGAGGTAATGACATTGGGAAAATAAAAACAGTTAAACTTTCTTTAAAATATGTTTTGTTATCAAACAATGGAAGGCTTTTTCTCATGGTACGGTTATAGTATTTTCCGAGATCATCCCTCGACTTATTTGGTTGCAAGATAAAGTTGGAAAGGTGTTTGAGAAAATGAGGAGAAGGACTAATCATAGAGTAGAGAAATTTATGAGTTTAGGTTATGGCATATCATTTAGACACGTAGATTTGGAGGGGGGTATTCCCGGCTTGTATTGGAAGGATGGGATACATCTTTCGGATATAGGTTGGGATATAATGAATTTAGGATTCCAGACAGCAATAGAACTGGCCGCGGGCTGGTGGGGTAGTCAGGAGGTTAGTTCCTCCTGACTTAGTGGAGGTGTCTTTATATGGTTAAGTGGTAACCCGAGCGCCAAAGCTGGGTAGTTGTGTTATGTATTGCAAAGTTATGATAATAAAAAAGTGAAAATTTATTGATTGATGGATTAATGAGTTAAGTAATTTATAAGCCAATAAATAAAGGCCGTGGCCAAGTTATTATCCAAGAAAGCTGTCTGGTGTAAGTTAATTATTAGGTTATAATATGACGCTTGCCATCCCATGAATGGAAAAAGGGAAAGGGGGTTTCAAGGACCCCATTTTCCTACTTTTTCCTCATGGGAGGGCTGCAGAGGGGCAGTTTCTAGTTCCCCCCGTGTACAGAGCGTTAGGCGGGAGATACGAGTTTAGAGGATTAGGATTGGTTAAAATAGCTGCCTGCGGAAGGTCAGGTGACCGAAGCTTCTAGAAACGAGGCAGGCTATATATAGGTGTGGTTGCGTGGGTGTGGAATCAGTCGCCTCAGAAGAGCACCCGGAACGGAGCTTCCCGCCCACCCGCCCATTATATGTATAATAGTGAATAAATATTAAGTCACGGCCTTATAAATTTATGTGGTAGGGTCACCTTTTCAAAAGGGGGACAAAGTATTGGAGGTGTCTTTATATGGTTAAGTGGTAACCCGAGCGCCAAAGCTGGGTAGTTGTGTTATGTATTGCAAAGTTATGATAATAAAAAAGTGAAAATTTATTGATTGATGGATTAATGAGTTAAGTAATTTATAAGCTAATAAATAAAGGCCGTGGCCAAGTTATTATCCAAGAAAGCTGTCTGGTGTAAGTTAATTATTAGGTTATAATATGATGCTTGCCATCCCATAGCTGCTGCTTCTAGACACAGACTGTGATAGACACGTGCGATGGGAGGCACATTTAGAAAACAGAGGACATGGAATGTTTACAAGCAGTGGTAAATCACACAGCTCTGCCAGTGCTGACTGTGACAGTATGGTTTGTATTTCTTCCTCCTCAGCATCCTCTGTTGCCTAGGGAAATATATACAACCAATTCTGCCACAGTAGAGCTACAGGAAAAGGGGCAGTGACTACCATACTGGTTGTAGCTTCCCTATAGGAATCCCCATAAATTTGGCTTTTGCCTGGAGTGGAGCTACAGCCAGCACAGAAGAATACATACTGGTCCTTTAAAACAGAGGAGCTGTGCTCGCCCCAGCCATTTTCACCTCCCGCCTTCTGTCCCCAGTGCTGACATTTTAACTGTAGGCAGCACAGCTTGCGGTTTCACAGCCGGGAGCCCATTTTGCATGCGCGAGCGGCAGTGCAAATTGTGGATGGTCCCGCAGGCTTCTGGGACCTGGGACATGTCCCAGAAGACTGCAGGGAGGGAGGAGAACTTCTGCTCCGATCTTCTAGGTGGTCGGAGCAAAAGTGGGAGCAGGTACCTGTCAAAATCAGGTACCCGCTCGTCCCCCTCCCCAAAAGTGCCATTTCATTTACAGGAGTGGGGGAGGAGCCCTTAAAGCGGAACTTCACCTTTTGAAGTTACACAATTGTTTGCTAGCTGTTTATCAAACTTTAATTTTTAATAGAAAAAAAACATTCAAATTGTTATCTCACACAAACACAATATTTTCTTAATTATGCCCATTATTGTGTGTGCAATAATTTAAATGTGTTTTTCTACTGAAAAACAAATGTACTATTTACTGTGTCAAGTAAATAAATGGCAAATATGCCAAGCTTCAAAACTGTTGGCACCAACAAAACACCAACATCAATTTCAATATACTCTAAAATTCTCCACAGGTCATGTTTTTAAACCTTTACAGGTCATCAAGTTTACAATAAATGGTGGCATTTGTGGAGATATCCAGCATGTGTGGAGATATATGATGGTATGATATGTCTTGAACAATCTTAATTATGTATATTCTGGAGTGCATATGTATGTATTTTAACTTTTTTTTTTTAGAATTATTTGAATATATTATGTTAATTTTACATTTATTTTTCACCTTTTTAACATCATTTTTTTACTATCACAAAGGGGCTAATTTTTTCCCTATGTGATAGCATTACTGAGTTACAGGGTGTTTTTATTGAGACATCAGGGGTCTTTAAGGTAGAGTACAGGGAGTCCTTGATTTTTAACCTATCTAGAGCTGGTGAATCCTGACAGTCAATATCCCAGAAGTACTTAGACCTGAGAGTTTCTGGGATCACATTACTGAGGGAGATCAAGAAATTAACCTTCCTCACATCTCCTTGTTGACTATTTAGAAAGTAATGCTAGGGACCTTAGACTTCCAGTAGGAGTGAAAAGGCCATAGCAGGGAGAAGAGAGCGGTGAGCCACATCTCTTCAGATATATGGAAGTGATTGGGTGGCTGTTTAACCCCCCCAAATCACTTCTACATTAAAAAGTAGAACTGGAAGAACAATTTTGAAATGTAAAAAAACCATGCAGTGTTGTGCACATTTTCAACAGCGATATGGTTTTAAATCTAACTCCAGCCATGTTTTTTTCCTTTTAATAGAAGTGTTTGTCCCCCCTCAATTTATTAAAATTTTTAACATCTTTGTTGCTCTGCTAAAGTGAAAAATATAAAAATAGCTTTTAACATTGGTAAAAAAAATAGCCATGCTTTATACCACCGACAAAATGCTAGTGCTTTTATAACTGGGGCAAATAGAATACATTTTCACTTCTGCATGAGAAGACCCAGGCAAATACGCTGTTCACTTTACAACTGAATTTTCTCCAGAGTTTAGCGAATGAGGTGAAGCTCTATTGACTTCTATTATCCAATCATGTGCAGGCAAAAAGCTGTTTTCTTTTTTCTTGCACATGATTGGGTATGTTTTGCAATGTAAAATTTCCCTACATTCGGTAAGCTTAACCCCTGTCCCTCAGCTCCCAGGTGGAAGTAAACTGCAAAAAATTTCTACCCTTACACATACACCACCCACCATTTGATTGCATTTTCCATGGGCTAAAAGGAGGCAACCCTAAGGCTAAGGGTAGCTATTATTTCTCTGCCCTCATATTTTATGGCTATAGGGACGTTTTTCAACCTGTTCAATCAATGGTCCGCAGGGGTGCACTTTGGTATCTTTCCCTTTGCTTCTAGCCCTGAAATACCCATTGTGCTTCCAAAATTTAAAGAGAAGAGAGCTGACAGGGCCAGCAGTGGAGCTGTTGGTTACAAACACACTCCTTCACTCGTTTTGTCCTCTCTGGCACATGTGGAGACCTGTCTTTTGTTGCAAGTAGTTTATTTGTGTGCTTCACTTGCTGGTACCCAGAGAGGTTCAGAGATCCCTGACTTGACAAGGCATTATAAGTCATATAATCCCCACTTGTGCACACTCTATGCTATGCTGTTCATTGTACTCCATATTGTGAAAAAGGGAGGGATCAAAACAACAGCTTTGTCTAGGTCCATTTTGGCCCTTATTTGGCTCTGCTCCAGAGTGTGCAAATATTATGAAAGGTTTCTTCTGATTACGTGTTGTGTTCATAAAATTTAATTAGAGTAAACAAGCAAAAATATATTTGGAGATGTTTCTTGTCCAGATGGCACTTCAGGTAGAGCCAGTCACATACGAATTTAAGGCACAAGAAGAAGAAAAGTTCACTTGTTAAAACAGTACACACTGTACTTCTAGCTATTCATGCAATTATATTTGACTTTAATTTTTTTTTTTTAATAAATACACAATGCTCTTCTGTATCTTTATTTGTGTATTTACCTTTTCCAAAGTGAGTGCTTCTTTCAATCCAATCACTGAAGAGACTGCTGAAATATTCAACAAGGTCTGAAAGAATACAGACAGAATTGTCACATGCATTGCATAAGGGAGAGAAAAAGAGAATGATGGGGGGTGAGGATCATCGGTTATATATTATACAATTCTATTGTAATAATATTAAATTACTTGATAAAGGTAGCAACACAAGAGGTAGGACTGGGAAAAAATTCATTGATATCATGACTTCTAAATCATAAGTGCACTCATATAATTGTGCACAATAAAACAACATAAACCATTTCTGTATCGCCTATCTGAACTGTGATATGACTTTTCCTGGTTTATTTAAAAGCTCCAGGTAGGCTGTAAAAAAAGCAAATAGTTCTGTCAAGTTGAAATACTTATGTTAGCCCGAGGTGTAGAACCCATACAGTGGAATATTTTACAGATTGACAAGTATATTTGCAATTGAAATTACTAGAAATAGTTGTAAATATAGTCATTACTAAATAGAGCTTCAGCAATATATTGAATTTGCAAAAAC
The DNA here is from genome assembly GCF_965119305.1 of Pelophylax lessonae. Classification (NCBI taxonomy): domain Eukaryota; kingdom Metazoa; phylum Chordata; class Amphibia; order Anura; family Ranidae; genus Pelophylax; species Pelophylax lessonae. The sequence continues at coordinate 416,932,827 of NC_138770.1, forward strand.
ACTTATTGAGAGCCAACATGGATTATGGCTCTTGCTCTGGAATGAGATTAGATCATTCGATATTACAAATAGTCTGTCCTAAACCACATAAAAAAAAATCTGAATTCTGTGTAGGTTCTGCAGAAGGTCCAAGTGGTATGTGACTGAATATTTTGAATGCCTGAAATAATTAGTTACCTTCTCGAAACTGATTAAGTCTATTTAAGCTGCCATAGAAGAGACTCTGGGCATAGTCAACGAGACCTAAAGAGCCAAAAATAAAGTTCTGTTTTGGCATTCAGCACAATGGTAGGCGATCTACACTACAGTATGCACACTGTAACATATAAAGCAATTTATTATTAGCTTGAGCAGACATTTTAGCTGGATTGGATTTTAAGCAAAAGCCAGGCATAGCCATTAAATAGGTTGGCAATACCTTCTCCAAACTCAGTAATTTTATTGAGACCTTCATAGAAAGGGCCCTGGAGATACTGAAGTATATCTGAATAAATGGAAAAAAAACATATGTGCATGTTTCTCAGATATGTGGACCAACAGTACTATAAATTTGTTCAGACCATTATAAATTTGTAACCATTATAGAACAAACAGTAATTAAGTCTAGAAAGAAATCTCACATGACAGTTAAAGTGGGTCTTATGTATTATTAAGAACATTATTATTAAGAGTTACTTCTCCTTGGCTATCAATCAGCATCAGACTTGCCTTGAAAGCCTGAAAATGATTGGCTGTGGCAAAATAGGCAAGAACAAACTGATACATAGAGCCAATGTTTGCTCGAGGAAATGGGGGAATTTGCATATTACTACCTTCTTTTTTCTGAATAACCGTAACAAGGCCATCGTAGAAGACACCTTGGGTATACTGGAAAACACCTGCAAGAAGAACAGATGAAGTGTTAGCCTTTTCATATTAAAACACTTATAAATATTTTTTTTATATTCATTGTGAATTGTCTTTGGCTCCCTAAACTAAGATGGGCTACATACTATAAGAATATTGGGAGAACGAAGAAATGTACAAAAATTCTCGTACGACAAAGGCGTTTTTTTTTTAATTGTTTATTGTTTCTGATCATGTGAAGTCTTTCGTTTCTGATTATTCTTGTATGAAAATCTTACAAAAACAGTACACATTAAACAGAAATCATTAGTTTGGTTCCATTTGATTACAAAAAGAAATTTGGAGTTTGTCCCTTTGGACATTTTCATTTGGAAGGTCGAAATTGGCTGTCAAAATTTATGTACACACTATCAGAAAATCGTACGATCGTTCCTGGGAGGAAAATGTTCGCCTAATTTTCTTATAATGTGTACAAGCCTTTAGGCTGAGCCAGGGATCAAATCCACAGCATAGTGTACATTTTAAATTTGTAATAGAGAGACATGTTTTTTTCCTAACTATGATCATTCATTTGTTTTTCAAAATATTTTAATATTTTATTATCTCTGTCTTAAATAACACAAACTATAAAAATTAGAAATAGAATAGGTGCCTCAATAAATATGAATTATGCAACTCAACTGAGTAGTCTATGTGCACTGCTTAGACAACAACTGCTGAAAAAAGGTCACAAGATTGGCTTATTAGTACAGGTGTTCTAGTACAGGTATACTGTAAACTGAACTTCTCTTCTGTCTACTTACAGAAAAAAAGTATACCATTATTGCATATACTGTATAGTGTACTTTACTAGAAGCATTTCAACAGAGGATAACTCTCCATATATGTGCAAACAGTGGATACAGTATATTAATCCTTTTCAAAATATGCTACATGTAGATCTACATTTTGTAAAAGATGACAGAATTCTAAAGGGAATTGTAGTTTCTGGTGATTTTTGAGAAGTTTTTTTTTGTTTTTATTCTAACTAACCAACATTAAGAAAGATAGATAGATAGATAGATAGATAGATAGATAGATAGATAGATAGATAGATAGATAGATAGATAGATAGATAGATAGATATTATTACTCTCAGCACACATCTATCTATCTATCTATCTATCTATCTATCTATCTATCTATCTATCTATCTATCTATCTATCTATCTATCTTTCTATCTATCGTGGGATCCTTTGCAGGTAATCATACCTTTTCCAAATTCAGTCACTGTGTTAATCCCATTGTTAAAGACACTCTGGAAGAAATCAACAGAATCTAAAGAAACATAGAAACAGATTTTGTGTTTGAAAACAGGATGTGATATTTATCTCTACAGCTTTGACATATTTCCCATTGTGGGAACTTCCTCACAGCCCTATGCAGTACATAAATATAAATAAATAATACAAAATGAAACATTAAACAAGTCTGTGGTGAATAATCGGTGTATTCACAGTTCCCAAAAAATTGCATTTCAAAGTCTCCTTTGGTTAACTATTGTGAAGTGCTCAGTGCTCAGCATTATTAAAGTGACAAGCATTGATAAAGTAACTCCTTACTCAAAAAAAGTGTTCTGTGCCCCCTCTGATATTTCTGCACTCACTGGAAGGAATGGGCCCCCTGCAAGTAGCATGAGTGTTAAACATGCTTTTGTTTTTGTGGAATGGTATTCCTCTTTGCTCCACTCTCTTTACCCCTCAAATCTTCTCCAGATTCCTCTCTCCACTCACCAGGATAGAAACTTCTACAACTAACTTTCCCTACACTAAATCCTCGGGAACTGCCCCAGAATTAAACCGAGATTAACAGCCTGCCAGTGTGAAGCTTGGGAAGGGGAGCCCAGCATCCGGACTGCAAATTCCACAACTGTTGATGCCAGTATAAATACCTTATTACCATTAAAAAGTGGTGCTATCCTGTTGAGTGAGGGGTGGGAGATAGGAGCCTAGAGAAGTCAAATATTCCATGATGTCAAATAGGGATGAACTTTGGGTTTGTGTTGATCATGGGTGTGGAAAAATGGCTAACTAATGCGGGCATTCATGACTATTATTATTTACTTCCTGGCCTCTGAACTTTAGTCAGGCGGCTTAGCATGGTTAAAAATTAGAACTTTTTTTTTTATAGCAGCCAGACTGGAAATGTAATTTGAGGGTGATATAAAACCATTTTTATCTTGTAAATAAAAAAATAAATAAAAAATCACTGCTCCTGGCTTTCTTTACAACCCATTGCCTATTAGCCTAGAAAATTCAGCTCCCATTGATTCCATTTGGGTTTAGGTTCAAATTCCAAATCTTTTTACAGTTCGCCAAACCCTGCTTGAAATAAACCCAGGTGAGTTTGACATTCTGGACTTAAAGTGGAGATATCAGGATAATGACTGAAGCTACAGGCTTCATCCAGATATCTTTCTTTTCAATCCATGATTCCCTACATTGTAAATGCCATCTTAGTGGCTGATTAGCCACTGGATTGCTTTTACAGGGAGCGAGAGGGGACATCCCCCCTCTCGCTGCCCACCAGCACCTCTCGGGCTCATCCCAAGTGATGTTTACATTTCCTGTGATAGGAATAAAAGTGATCAAAAAAATTAAAGGGACAACATTTTTTAAAAGCACCTCTTCCCCTCATACTCGCACACAGAAGTGAACGCATACATGAGTCACAACCACATATCTAAACAGTGTTCACACCACACATGTGAGGTATCACCACAAACATTATAACGAGAGCAGAAATTGTAGTGCTAGACCTCCTCTGCAACTCTAAACTGGTAACCTGTAAAAAAGTAAAAAGCGTCGCCTATGAAGATTTTTAAGTACTGCAGTTTGGCAACATTCCAGGAGCATGTTAGATATCTATTTACTCGGCATAACATCATCTTTTGTATCTTGCCAAAATTGGGTTGAATGTTGTGTTTTTTTGCATTAAAATTGTATGTTTTTTTTTCCCCCCCAAAAAAATTGCTGCGCTAATACTGTGTGACATAAAAAATTGCAATGACTGCCTTTTGATTCTCCAGGGTCTCTCTCTCTCTCTCTCTCTCTCTCTCTCTATATATATATATGTATTTAGTGTTTGGGGGTTCTGAGTAATTTTCTAGCAACAAAAACCTGATTCTTACATGTAGGAGAGAAATGTCAGAGTTAGTCTAGTTGGGAACTGTTTAACAAAAAGATTATTTGTCCTCTGACACTGTGGACCAGCGCACTTTCATATAAATTGGTATCTTCTACCATTACTAGCTCCTGCTGGCCTTCCACCATAGCCAGCTGCTTCCATGTCTGCTGGCCTGCCAACATTACCATCTCTTGTGGCTTCCACCACATCTGGTGCTACATGTTGCCCTTCAAGTAGCATTAAAAGGTTGACCCTTTACCCACTGTATGATATTTAAATTGGTTGTATACTCCGCTATTTGACTTTTACCTACAGGTAAGCCTATAACAAGGCTTACCTGTAGGTACAATTAATATCTCCTAAGCCTGCACGGTTTAAGAGATATTCAACCTGCATGCAGCCACTGACGTCAGCGGCACATGCGCTCTGATGGTCCAGGGGACCTTCAGAGCTCCCTGCCAGATCTTGCCGGAAAGTGAAACTCCCACGCGCATGCGCGGGAGTGACGTCATCGCGTCTCTGGCCACTCACAGCACCGGAGCTGCCGAACCAGGAAGAGACGCAGAGGGAACATTTCAGCGCCCTTAGCATTGTCCAGACGACCGTGTAGGGGCTTCATTCTAAGGTAAGTATTTCATAATGAGCTAGTATGCGATGCATACTAGCTCATTATGCCTTTGTCCTGCAGGGTTTTTTTTTTTTTTCCATGAGTATACAACCGCTTTAAGAAAATGATTTAGTATGCATTTTTGCATTGATACATATCTTTTATGGCAGTGCCCAGCTTTCCCTTTTCAACTTTTGGCATTCACTTGCTTAATACCTTTGAAAATGGCCAGAATTGATTTTCAAGATCCGTTCTCTATAGAATTCACTGGGGTTTGCTTTAAATTTCACAATTTTCCAACTTCAAAAATATTGTACCCAGACACATTTGCTCATCCAAAATTTCCATAAGCATTATTTCACTACTATTGATTAGGTGTTTTAACCTATTTACCTTATTTCATATCACTATATTTTTCAGCTTAATTAACTTTACAAACAAATAAATATTACTGAGCTTGGAATCATTTCTTTTGTTATATGAAATCAGAATTTATCAGTTAACAACACAGTACAAAGCAATAATTGCTTTGCTATTTCATCTCACCAATATGTTATTGTATTACCACTTCAATTGGTTGCTTTTGTCTCTTCTCACTAGACAACTTGCTGAAACTTAAAGTTAGCACCCGCCTGAAGCTAAAAGTATTTTTAGGAGCAATAACCTATGTTATAATCTTTGTGAAATGGCTTTTATAACAAGGCTATCTAAAAGAAAATCTCTGAAATAAGGTGCCTGTGTAAAATTCAGCTGATCTATTTGTTAATGTTTTTAGAGAACTTGAAGAATAAACTTTCGATCATAAATATCACACGATAATAACAATACTGCATTAACCACTTCAAACCAAGCCTATTTCTGACACTTGTTGTTTACAAGGTAAAATCAGTATTTTTTGCATAAAAATATTTATTAGAACACTTATATATATTTTTTTAGCAAAGACCCCAGAGAATAAAATGGCGGTTGTTGCAATATTTTATGTCACACAGTATTTGCACAGAAGTATTGCAAACACAATTTTTTGGGAAAAAATATACTTCGCTGAACAATAAACAGAAGAGTTAGCCCATTTTTTTGTATAATGTAAAAGATGGTGTTATGCTGAGTAAATAGATACCTAACGTGTTACGCTTCAAAATTGTGCTCACTTGTGGAATGAGTTACAGAGGAGGTCTTTTGCTAGAATTATTGCTCCTTCTCTAACAATTGTGGCGATACCTCACATGTGTGATTTGAACACTGTTTACATTTGCGGGCGCCACTTACGTAAGCGTTTTTTTTTCTAGTTTATTTATTTTTGTATTATTTTTACACTGTTCCTTAAAAAAAAAAAAAATTCTGATTACTTTTTTGCTGTCACAAGAAATATAAACATCCCTTGTGACAGTAATAAAAGACCCTAAACCCCTCCTCTGCTGTTCAAAATATTCAAAATGCCAAAATCTGCATTTTTGAATACCTTGGATTTTGACAAAGCGGTGCCATTGGCTGACTAGCAAACCAGAAGTGAAGTTGTGACGTTGATTCCGGCTTTGTTCGGGACTCCGCCAGCCAGCGAACGTGTCGGCTGATCGCTCGGGTCTCTCAGTGGGATGGGAGACCTGGGCAGATTGGTGGGAGGTGGTCCGTCCCGCTGATTGTAATAACGGCCGAGTGGCAGGCATCACCCCGGTACAATCCCTTCAGCAGATCGACGTACAGGTACGTAGTTTTGCGGAAAGTGTGTAAATGTTCCTTTTGTCATAAGATGTTATCCACCATTGATCAAAGGACATTAATTATTTAAAAAAGCACTGCATCCTTTTCCTTTATTGCTTAGCACATTCTACTGATAATGAAGTTCAAGTACAAATTCTCATATCAATCAGTCTGAAAAAATGTTCACTTATGTGATTACAATAAAGAGAGAAGGTCAAGTTCACTTGATCTGAATAATGTCTATTAGCACCTATTGACCTTAGTAGACATAGCCTAGTTGAGCTTTCTGAGGGGAAGAATCAATTTGTCTATGTGGATCTTCCTTACTAATTGCTATTATTTTTCTCTGATCTACATTTTCTTTGTACTATTTTTACGTTTGCATCCTTTTAGTCAGTGACTGTTCCAGACAGAGTTTTTATCTATTTCATATTTTAGTTGCCCTAGAATACAATTTAGCTCCTCTCCAAGGGGGAAATAAGATATATTTTCAATGTTGTCTGCAAAATAATTTGCTTCTAACACAAGACATTTAAGGCATAAAGTGGAAGTAAAAAATGCAGGTAAAAAACGTTGCCTTAAACGGAACCCACAGATGGGATAAAAGAGAAAACCTTAAACTATCAGCACATACTTGTAATGCAGATGTCAGTTCAGTCCAAGACTGGCTGTAGTCCCCAAAACAGCTATACAAATAGTGAATTTCTCAATGTCTTTATTTGTTAATGCATATGCATGCCACTCATTCCCCAGTATGAACATAGCCTTTTAAGGAGTCACTCTAAAATTAGTATTTATTGTACGTGAGGTGGGGCAAGAGGATTCCTAGTCAGAAAGGAATAAAAAAAAAAAAAACAGCAAGAGTGCACTGCATCTTTGAATTTCACTGATTATGCAGGTCTGTGCTGACCAGTGTTGGTCATCTTACTTTAAAAAAGTAATTAGTTACAGTTACAAATTACTTCTCCCAAAAAGTAATTGAGTTACTGACTCCGTTACCACATTGAAAAAGTAATTAGTTACTCAGCAAAGTAACTGCAACTTTTTTTTTTACTATTCTATAATGCAATTACGTTCTATAAGATCTTTAATAGCGGTGGCAGTGTAGCACACTGTGGGGGTCTGAGTCCTCCTGACTGTGTGAGTAGCTGTATTTTTTTTTTGGTACCTGCTGCCTGGAGTGGCTGGCTGCTGGTGGTGGTGTGGCCCACTGGTGGTGCTGGTGGCGGTGTGGCAGACTGGTGGTGGCGGTGTGGCAGACTGGTGGTGGCGGTGTGGCACACTGGTGGTGGCGGTGTCGCACACTGGTGGTGGTGTGGGGTGTGGGGTGGGTACATCTGGTTAGTAGGTTTTCTATTAGGGGTCACCCTGCACCTCGCCAGTCACCCACCTTGGGGGTCACCGTAAGATATTGCTCACTCATCTTTCTGGGCACATCCAATATTTTATGGACTTATCTTTATGAACTAATTGAATAAGGATGATCGAACTTTTGAAAAGTTCGGTTTGACCAGAACACCCGAATTTTCCAAAAGTTCGGCCCGAATTTCAGAACCCCATTAAGATCAATGGGACCCGAACTTCGGTAATCAAAAAACACAATTTTGAAGCTCTAAAACCCAATAAATGCCCCTAAAAAGTGCCTAGGGTTCTGGTTCATGCCCCATTAACTTTTAATCACACAAAAAGAGTTCTTAAAAATTGTCATTTTTGATAAAAAAGCCAATTATTGAAAAAAAAAAAAAAAGAGAGATTTTTTGAATCTGGAAAAACCGGCAAGGTGTTACAGCAGCAAAGCAAACCCCCTGTCAGAAAGTTTTCTAATACAAACAATCTTTTTTTTTTTTATGGTTCTGGACATGCTACAGAGCTGAAACTTCACATGTACCTGTGAAGTTTCAGCTCTGTAGCATGTCCAGAACCAGAAAAAAAAATGATTGTTTGTATTAGAAAACTTTCTGACAGGGGGTTTGCTTCGCTCCTGTAACACCTTGCCGGTTTAATAGAAGGCATTTTTTTGGGATCTTTGCAGTCAGGAAAAACATCTGAACTTGTGTATAGTGGTACTGTGCACAAGTTCTGATGTTTTGCCTGCCTCCAAAACCCCCCCAAAAATGCCAGCAAAAACACACCTGGGCATTTTTTTTTTTTGACGCTAGCGTATTTTTGGCATTTTTTTGGGTTCTTTTGAGGCAGGCAAAACATCTGAACTTGTGTATAGTGGTACTGTGCACAAGTTCTGATGTTTTGCCTGCCTCCAAAACCCCCCAAAAATTGCCAGCAAAAACACACCTGGGCATTTTTTTTTTGACGCTAGCGTTTTTTTGGAATTTTTTCGGGTTCTTTTGAGGCAGGCAAAACATCTGAACATGTGTATAGGGGGTATATATAGACATATATGTCTGAATATATACCCCTAGACATATATAGGTGTGATAGTAGCAGAAATATATTACTGTAAATGATTTCATTAGCGCAATCATTTATTTCTGCTACTATCACACCTATATATGTCTAGGGGGTATATATATGTCTATATATACCCCCTATACACATGTTCAGATGTCATGTCTGACATCAAACAAGTCCTCAAAAAAGCACTGGCAGTGGCAGCCCCTGCAGCATAAAAAATGCTTGGCTGGTGAGAAGCCATATGGGTGTGATGAAACTATTCAGAGAAACGATCTTTTCTCTATAGCGGTCACCCTGCTATGGAAGGGTTTTGTCACCCTGCCATAGCAGTCACTGCCAGTTAACCCTACACTACACTACGGTCCCCTGAAACTTAACACTTTCCCTACAGAAACTGAATTTTTTAAGCTAACTAAAGTGTAAAGGAGCACTCTAACTACACTAGATATCCCTTTCCTCACACTAATAAATGCTAAATGACACTTTTAAAGTAAAATTCACAGAACTGCTTCCACTCTCTTCCATGTCCAGTATAACAATGCTAGGAATATGGCGGGGGCGATCTTATATACTGGGGGGCGTATTCACTAATGATTGGTCTAGGGACCCCCTAGTCACTCCAATCACATTCCTAGCATTCTCCTGCCCCCTCAATTGGCTTTTGCTAATGGTTCTGGTCCAATCACGGGCTTTTAAAGCCCATTTCCTGAAGCATTGCATTTTGGGCGGTTCTGGTTGCCGAATTCCGAACTTTTTGGGCAAAAAGTTCTAAATTCGGCCGAACCTCGAACACCCAATGCTCGGGCCGAACCGATGGTGGACCCGAACCGTTCGATCATCCCTATAATTGAATACCACCTCCTGTTGCACTTTGTCTAAAAAGTTTCCCGCACATTTATTTTGCCTAAGAGTTTCCCGCACATTTTTTACTATTTATACATTGGATTCACCTAGCACTATTTGCGCTTCCACCTATCACTATTTATTAATCCACTTATTTATTTATTTGTTACCTTGTGCTCACATTCCTATTTAGCACTTTCACAATTTATTCAAGGTTGCTTACACTGTATTACTTTTCCTGCGGATTAATTATTTATTTATTTAGACTGTCATATATTTATTGCTGGGTATATATATATTTGTGTAGATTTATTCATCTAATAGCACCTTGCACTTTATATTACGCCCTCTGGTGGCCATTTTATATATTTCACTTTAACTATTATTATTTTTATATTTCACCTCAACTACTGATTTTTACATTCACATTTATTTATATTGCACATTATATATATATTCATTCCTCAATCACATCTGTGTATGATATACAACATACCCATTTATATATTTCAGTATTTTTTGCACCTTATAGATCAAGCAGCGCCATCACCTTTATTTCCATATACATACTTATATAGCCTTCGGCTATAGTCCAAGGTAGGCTGCAGCTTATCTGTGCACATACCTTTTCTAAAATCCTCTGATAGCCTTAGCGCGGATTTATCTATATTCATGGTCCCATGCTCTGCCTTCCTGGGCCTGGCACGCTGTACTCTGCTGCTTGCCTCTCCTCAAGTCTCCTCCTCCTCTCTCTCTCCACTGTCTTCAGTTCCATGGACAGCACCGGCCGCTGTCATAGAGGAGAGGGGGAATTACAATTACACTACTGCCATTTAGTGGCGGTAGATGTAATTGCGGTAACGCAGCCGAATGTAACGGCAATTGCATTACAGGGAGGGCACGAGTATTCAGTTAGATTACTCGTTACCCTCAAAAGTAACTGCGTTAAGTAACGCCGTTTACTTAAACGCAGTTACTTCCATCACTGGTGCTGACAGCTGCTGTCAACTAGCACCTGCTGATTTGATTTTTTTTTTTTTCAATAAAAAACTTTTATTGAGAATTCAATGCAAAAATTAACACAAGTAGTGTAAACAATACAATTGTAACAAGAAAATAAGTATCATAGACATTGAGACAAAAAGAAGAAAAACCAACCATCAGGTGGCAGCCGAAATCTGGTAGTCTATGATCAGCATAAATAATGATTTTTTTTTTATTCTTCCATAGTTTTACTGTAAATTGAGTTTGTAGTGATGTCTTTGTACATATCTTATGTATTCATTATGGTCAGGACTAAAATATAACATGTTAATTAAGTTTTTCTTTGTAGTAACATACATATGAAATATTGCCTGTAAACAGGCAATCTTTCAGCTACTAGACAGACCTTAAGAGTTACTCACCATCCGTTGCCCCACCTAACCCCTACCCTCCCCCTCCCCCAAATTGGCTCCTAAACACTCCCTCATATAATTATCTCATGAAAAATCAGTGCAGCTTATCAGTTGCCATCAGTGTAGTCTCATCAGCACAGCCTCATCAGTGCAGCCTCTTCAGTGCCAATCAATGCAGCATATTACTGCACGCGGATCACAGGAAGGAATTTGGAGGAGAGCCAGCTGGATCACATAGTGAGAGGATCTCCCGCTGTGACACAACTTGGAACCTAAATCCCTATTAGTGCCCATCAGTGCAGCCTCATCAGTGCCCATCAGTGCCCATCAATGCAGCCTATCAGTGTAGCCTCATTAGTGCCCCCCCTTTGATGCGGTTGCACACTCACCCTTACCTTTTTTCCATGCACCTAATGTGAGCATGCAAGTGGCAATTTTGAGGGCTGCTGTTAATATTATGTAGTCTTTTATTTAGTTAAAAGTAAGCTTTTAGATCATCTCTAGGTGTTTCTTCTGTAACCTTTTCTGTAATAAACCTGTTTATAGATCTCAATAGCTCAAACTGAAACCTGAGGTTTAAAGCCTAAATGCAGCAAAAAAACATAAACATCAATCAGTAATATGTGTCCCTTGAGCTAATGCCTCTTTTATTAGATGAACACTTTCTTTGTCCAGGCCCTCCAACCCCCACCCCTGTAGCTGAAATTTTCTGATGCAATGGGAGTTAATAGAACTAAGGGGTTTCACAGGCTCCCATCTAGTGTGCCCAAATACGCCCATCCTTGTTGCCCAGTTCCACTATTCATAAAGTCAAAACTATAGCTTCTATAAATAAAAGTGATCTATGAATGATTGACAGGTCCACCCCCTCTATTCATAGATCCTGTGAAAGGGCATAGTGTGACATCTTTGCACTGGAATATTACAGAGGGCGTGGGGGTCATGGACACAGGGCAATAGTAGAAGACAAGAGGTACATCATACTGACTGTAAATGATGTGCTGATTTTGTTTTTTGTTTTTTTTATTTTGACTGTGCTTAGGTTTCAATTTGGAAAACGTAACCTCAAGGCATAAGGAGTCTGCAGCTCTGACTCTGGGAATCCTTTGAAATATTTATTTGTAATACATGTTTTGTATGCATATAGTAAAAACAGATATAAGAAAAAAATACTTAAAAAATAAAAGTGACCCCAAATCTTTATAGATTACCTTTATAATTGTTCCTAAACTTTACTCTGAATAGCACCCAATGCACATCCCTAGTGCACCTGCAATACTGTTGCACTGCTGTGAGTTATTTTGCAGCATGCATGCACTATTTTTTATATGTTGTGGTTTAACCCAATAAGATGAATAGGCTGTCCAACAGCAAAGCACGTTAACACATTTTTTAAAAATTTGAAATTGTGTACGCATGCATACTTGCAAACCTGTATTAGCTTTTGCTTTATCCACATTTTATATTATACATATGCCAACTTTCATTTACTTCCACAGCATTAAATAGAGATAGTAAAGATGATTCTACAATGTAAGGGGAATAACAGAGTCAATTTCTCATAGGGAGTTCACTGTAGGAATTACTTTTATTATCTTGCCAGGTACGTATTGTATAATAGTGTGCACCAACACCCACCTTAATCCTCCTCCCCCCTGTTCTTTTATCAGCCACCTTTTATGTGTTTTACTAAATGCAGCTGTCTAGCAAATGAGAATGAAGAACACAAGCCAGTGGGAGCATAATGGCATACTTAGTGGAAAGAATGGAAAGTTTATGACCTCTGGATTATGCAGCTAGCATAGATCAACCCAAGAGGTCATGAATAATCCTAGGATCTGCTGCTATATCTGCACAGCAGATGGAAAACCTATTGAGAAAGCCACTAAACACATAGATTTGCAAATATGAATGCATACATTTATTTTTAACTAGCAATTTCAGAGTGTTTGCATTTAGATAAAAAACACATAAGAAATATAAAAGATAACATTTCAGTATTGCTTTAAGTAATTTCCATAATTTAATATCTAATATAATATACAGTAAATGGCTCAGTTTCATACTTGTAAATGCTTGCTGATATGCTAAAATTTTTGAAAATATATAATATTTCACTTTGTCATGAACTCTATACAGTTTTCTTTAGGTTTGATGTGCATTTTTTATGTAGGATAATATTACCTTCTTTGAAATGATACACTGTATCCAGTCCATCATAGAACAGATTCCGAGAGTAATTAAGAGTATCTGGAGAAATAAACAGTAGCAGTGTAGTGATCTGAAATGTTTGTAGCGATTACTTCAAATTAGTAAACAAATATCGTAATATAGATTTTTTCACTGAAGCTTTTCTATATCTCAAATGTGCATGATAGAAACACTAATTACTCAAGTAAAAAAAGGGACAAACTGGTGAACTTCATCTGTAGCACATGACATTACCTTCTGTATATTGATTAACTGCACTCATCCCATCATAGAATACACTCTGGATGTACTGTAGAGCACCTGAAAGTATGTAATCACATCAATAATTGCACTGAATCCGTTTTTTTATGGAAAAGAAAATGTAAAATAGAAATGATTGTACCAAAACATTAAAAAAAAATGTGATCAGGCATAGATTTGTGGTGGTTGTGTTAGGAAAAAAAAAATCAAACCTATTACATTGTAGAAATATGCCAGCGTATCTGTGTAAAAATATTATAGGAAAGGAACCTGTGATCTGGTTTTGGCACTAAGGGTCACCCATCATAAGAAAATCACAGAGGGTTCTATTGCTGACCTCTCCTTCTGAAAATGGCTTCAATATTTTGAGACAATACATGGAACAAGGTTGCAGAAAAATACATTACTTTGAATTTTCTGATTTGTATCTGTTCCAGATCAGTGATTAAACAGTATTAAAATCAGAGGATCAGAATAACTGTTAGCAAACTAACATTTTAAGAAAGAGGTAGACAAGGTTTATTACTCCCTTATGACAGGTGCTTTTTGAAGGGACAGTGGTGTAACTCAATGGTTAACACTATTCTTAAGTATTTCTGGGCTTATGAGTTCACATATCTTTCAGTTTTTTTCCTTGTTAATTTCCTTTACAAGAAATCTTCTGCATTTTACAGTCATTGTAAACTCCAGCTGCGCCTCTACGGGGCTCCTTCACATGGGCACAGAGGGCCATACACTGACAGATTTCTGTGCAATTCTGTGCCTAATGTTTGAGAACAGCCGTTACCATCACCCTGTACAAATTAATGACAGATTGACAGATGCCGCATCACTTATGGATGAGCAGCTCTGGATGCAGACAGTTTTCATCCAGGGTCACTCAACAGTACCTGTATGCATATAACTGTTTAGAAGTGTATACAGCCGTGGCATCTGTCGGCCTGTCATTGATTTTTACTGGTTGTGACAAACATGTCCTATGGGAAAATAATTGGCCTTCTCAATATGTATGTCAGTGTCTAAACAGTTCAAAAATGTTTATTTATATTTACTACCAAGAATTTGGATCTCAATTATGGCAATACATTTCACCTTTACACTACCAGAGCCTTTTTTACATTTTTTGCTCACTTAATAAATTGCACATTTTAGGCCTGAAGATTACTTAAAACCCGTAACCATTATATATTTTATGGAAGAAAATAAAATAAAATGACAGTAGTTACAATTGTTTCATGATATGATATTAGCGCAACTGTTTGTCATCTGCGTATTTTCAGTAAAAAATATTCTGAAGTTAATCTTAGGGCATGCAAATTAAAGGTTAATAGAGGGTACACTTTGCAAGTGTAGTTGCACTCATTTTCTTCAAAGTTTAGTTAATGTGGTGAAGCTTCACTTTGGGTAAATAATACCCAATTAGGTACAAGGAAATTCAAATATTTAAAAAGAACAGCATTTTGCTTGCACATGATTGCAGAATGGAAATCAATAGAGCCCTGGGGAAAAGTGTACAGTCTATTTGTCTTTAGTAAATCAACCCCATTATATTACTTAACTTTTTAGTAAAATACTACATAAAAGATGAGGTTGTATCAAATAAAAAGATACCACACATGTCAAGTTAAAAAATTGCGTGCGCCTGTGAAATGACGACAAACGTTGGTACCCAAAAATTTCCATTGCTTTTATTGGTCATCAGCCTACAGTTAGCAACAACCTGTATGGCTGAATTCACAACACACAGATATCGCATGTGATTTGCCAAGCACTGCGCTGTGAATCACATGTGATGTCTGACGATGCATATGTGTGTGAACCGGCACAGAGAGATGATCTGTGAATGAATGTTGGCTGTGCTCCCCCTGCTCTATCCAGCAACACTTACCTATCCCAGGCCCACAGGTGGGACAGCAAGGCCCAGGACACATGTCGGGGGGCAGGAGTTTCTTGTGCTTTTGGAAATGATCGGGCAGATTTTCAGCCAACAAAATTGCTTCCATCAATTAGCTGAAAGCTTACAACTGCACTACAGCTATGAACATACCATGGCCTCTAGTATGAGAAACCTTTAACTGCAATTTCTACTCTAACTTCGGAGTTCTAGTTTTCTTCTGTTTATATTATTATATTTGTCTATACGGACTTCATACTTTACAGCATTCCCCCAATGTATTTATGTAAGCTCTAGTTAAACTTGATAAGTGTAAAGTTTTTTTATACTCTGCTTAAAAGGCACCTCTGTGTTACCAAGCTGTTATACTTACACTGTAATCATTCTTTTACTCATCGTTCAGAATGTTCAAAACATTGTTTATATACTTTTCTCTTTGTAAAATCAATAAAAATCTATTAAAACCGAATAAGCTGAAAGTTGTCTTGGCAGATGTACATGCATTCCTGGCTGCTGTAGCAGATGCTACCAACATAGGCCTAATGTCAGTGGCAGTGAAAGGGTTAAAAAATGCTAATTTAATAAAACTGGGCATGCTCATTCAATTTCATCTATTTAGCTAATAAGCTTTTGATAACTTGGGGTTGATGTCCACTGAATCATACTTAAGTGCTAAAATATAACATTGAGATACAATACATAGTGGCATTTTCTGAATGCAGTGGGTGCACAAGATCATAAGTTTTGGCCTCCCTTCCCCAAGACTCTATGCTATGCCACTTACAGGCTGGTTTACTAAAGGGAAGTACATTGTTCACTTTGCAAGGGAATTTCCCTTTCCAATAGAGTTCTTCCTTAGCTTAGTGAATGAGGTGAGTACTGCTAAAGTCCATCATCTAACCATGTGCAAACAAAAACATTTTTGGATTATGTATGTTTTGTAAAGTTCATTTTTACCACCTTTTACCAAGTTCTGAAGGAAAAAACTGAGCAACCTATTTTTCTTTAGTTAATCAACCCCCATAGGTGCAAACACACTGGATACTTACCATCTTACCATACTTACAGGATATGCATATGTGACCAGAGCCATCGACCCTGGTCTCAAAACATTTGTGACCAGGCTCAGTTTAAGGTGCTGATTATTATTATTATACAGGATTTATATAGCGCCAACAGTTTGCGCAGCGCTTTACAATTTGAGGGAAGACAATACAGTTACAATACAGTTCAGAACAGGAGGAAATAGAGGGCCCTGCTCGTTAGAGCTTACAATCTAGAAGGAAGGGTAAAGTGAAACAAAAGGCAATAACCGTGGGGCAGTGTTAATTTCGTCGACTAAAACCGACTAAAACGTTTTCGTCGACTAACATAATTCAGATGACTAAAATACGACTAAAACTAAAATGGCATTTTAGTCTTAAGACTAAAATACGACTAAAACTAAAAGGGCATTTTAGTCTTAAGACTAAAATACGACTAAAACTAAAATGGCATTTTAGTCAAAAGACTATTAACTAGTACTAAATGGAAATTTGCTGCCATAATTAACACTGGTGCATGCTCAAAGCTTAGTACCATAAATAACATATTAGATTTTTCACTCCAGGAACAGCAGTAGTATATAATGAGTTTGGAAATTGTAGAGAAATGCTTAAATAATGCATTACAAATTACAATTGAACTACACCCATTTGATTATAGATGACTAAAATGAGTTTTAGTCGACTAAAATGTAGGACATTTAGTCGACTAAAATATACTGGAGTTTTAGTCGACTAAATACGACTAAAACTAAAAGACTTGCAGAAGACTAAAATGGGACAAAAACTAAAATGCCATTTTAGTCCTAAGACTAAGACCAAAACTAAATTGAAATTTGCTGCCAAAATTAACACTGCCGTGGGGGATGGGTTGATGGAGAAAATGGAGGTACATTTATTAGGGGCTGGTAGGATAGGTTTCTTTGAAAAGGAGGGTTTTCAGAGATCGCCTAAAAGCTAAAAGAGTGGGAGATAATCGCACAGATAGGGGTAAGGAGTTCCATAGGATTGGAGAGGCTCTGGAAAAGTCCTGGAGGCGAGCATGGGAGGAGGTGACGAGGGGGCTAGAGAGCAGGAGGTTTTGTAAGATGTTGTAGATATTTTGAATTTAATTTGTTGGGTGAGCGGAAGCCAGTGGAGGGTTGACAGAGAGGAGCAGCGGACACTGAGCGATTGGTAAGGTGGATGAGCCTGGCGGCAGCATTCATGATGGACTGAAGGGGGGATAGCCTGTTTAGAGGTATGCCAATGAGAAGGGAACTGCAGGAGTCGAGGCGCGAGATGACCAGGGAGTGAACTAAGAGCTTTGTTGTGTCTTTGGTTAGAAAGGGGCGTATTTTGGAGATGTTGCGGAGGCTGAGGCGGCAAGATTTGGACAGTGATTGGATGTGGGGCTTGAAGGAGAGTTCGGAGTCCAGGACAACACCTAAGACCTTGGCATGCGGGGATGGGCTGATAGTAATGCCATCGATATTGACAGAGAAATCAGGGGAAGGGGCACGTGGTGGAGGAAAAATTATAAGCTCGGTTTTGGATGGGTTGAGTTTGAGGAAGTGGTGAGACATCCAGACCGATATATCTGATAGTAAATTAGTGATACGTGAGGAGACTGAGGGAGAGAGCTGAGGGGTGGATAGATAGATTTGGGTATCGTCAGCGTAGAGATGGTATTGGAAGCCGTGGGAGGCTATCAACTGACCCAGAGAGGAGGTGTAGATTGAAAATAGGAGTGGTCCAAGAACAGAGCCTTGGGGGACCCCAACAGAGAAGGGAAGAGGAGAGGAGGAAGTAGAATTGTACGCAACGCTAAAGGTGCGGTTGGATAAGTAGGAAGAGAACCAGTTAAGAGTAGAGTCACGGAGACCAAAGGCATGGAGTTTTTTGAGGAGGAGGGGATGGTCTACCGTATCAAAGGCAGCAGAAAGGTCCAGAAGTAGGAGTACAGAATAGTGTCCATTGGTTTTGGCCATTAGTAGATTGTTTGTCAGTTTTAGGAGAGCAGTTTCAGTGGAGTGTTGAGGCCGAAATCCAGACTGAAAGGGATCAAGAAGGCTATTCTTGATTACTCAAATGAGTGCTGTCCATTGATTTGCTCCCCATGAAGATCCTTTCCTCTCATCCCTCAGACCTTTAGATTGCATACTGAATTTGTTGTCTCTAGGTTTCATATAACCTTTTATTATTTTGAATCATTTTTGGGGACTGTTAAGGAAAATCCTGGTCCACACATCCACTGGCACTAGTCTGGATGTGGGGCAGGCCCCCTTTAGACAGTGCCAATGTACACAGATCTTCTTTGAGCTGCAGTCAAAAATGACAAATGTGACTGCAGCTAAATGGTCAGTGTCACAGCTTCTAATATCAAATCCCCATTCTGTGCAATGATTAGGGAGTTAGGGGCACACCAAATATTCTTGTGCATTTGGTGTAATTCAAACAGTCATTACTTGGGTAGGCATTAAGCTAAAGTGCTATGTCAATGTTGTGTGGTGTAGATATACCCAAACACACCACATCTCTTAGCATTGTTTGGGGTCAGATGCTATATAAAGGTGCCTAGGGAGTAACAGCTTTATAAATGGATACTTTTAGAGGGTGATTTTTAATCATAGATGCTAATTTGGGGCTTTGCATGAAATCTCTATAAAATATAAGTACAATAGGCTATGATATGGCCAAATCACCAGAATCTTCACAGGTATAAGAAGTGCCCCTTTCACTGTCATGATTTTTTAGTGTCACTTGGTAGACACATCTGCCCACTACTTGGTTTTTATTAGTAGGAATCGAGGAGACCTGAGTGAAATCATGAAAAGGGCAGAACAATGTACAATAAACACATTTAAATTAGACTAGCAACTGCAAAACGAATTAAGACCATCATTTTCCTAGGAATGTCGCTTAAACTTAAATTTACTGGTTATGGGGTTTCATTTCCTCCAATCAGCCACCTATATTAGAGATCGACCGATTATCGACAATGCCGTTATATCGAGGGCTGATCTGCACTTTCCCCGATATATCGGAATCGGCCCCGAGGTTGTACCGGGGTGATACCTGCAGCTAGAGGCATCACCCCGGTACCGGTGTCCATAGCTGATGATCGTCTGTCTTGTAATGACAACCGATGCGGCTGAGAAGCTGCTCGGCTGTCATTACAAGGAGTGGGAGGGGACGCCCCCCCTTCCTCTACCTTCTGTGGCTCGCCTGGGTCTCCCGTCACCCCACTGGGAGACCCAAGAAACCATCATGCACGGCCTCCATATAAAAACCCATAAGTAATGTCATGACATCACTTCAAGGTACTCGGCGCCAAATTAAAAAAAAAATGACAGCATTCAAAACAGCCAAACTTGGCATTTTGAATCCTTTTAAGTGCAGGAGAGGGGTTTGGGGTCTTTTACACCCCCAGATCCCTCCACAATAGTACCTGTAAAAAAAAAAAAATAAATAATAATAAAAAAATTAATGTATGAAAATATCGGCCAATATCGGCCGATACCGACCAAAATATCGGTATTGGCAATAAAAAAATTATATTGATCGATCACTAACCTATATACAACACAAATAAGAAGTGCCAGTTGTCATTGTAATATGGTGCTGTTAGCAATTTCCCACATGAGTGAATGCAAGCAGTCAGCAGATCTGACCAAGCCTGGGCAAAGTTGTTTTGTGTTCAGGGTTGCTGGCTCTAGCCGCATACCAACTTGATGCTGCTAAGTGCCCAGTGTTTATGTGCCCATATCATAAAGGGGTATAGCACAGACTTGAGGAAGGAGGCCCCATTTATGATCTTACACACAGACCCACTGCATATAAAAAAAAAAAACACCTCTGACAAAGAGGTAGAATTAAATTATTCCAGAAAAATATTTTTTTAAATATAGTTTGGCATCATTAATTACATATGCATGTAATATCATAACTAATTTTATTGCGAGACTTTAATTTCTCCTAAAATAAGTGAGTAGTCCAGACTGGTATTTTTTTTTTCAGTTATTCAAATGTATTGCCATAGTATGTTCAATCAATCTAAAAGAGAACTTTTTGAAGTAAATGTGTATGTAGATTCTCAGGAATTAGCTGGGTTTAAGTGACAGAAAACATTTTCTAGGAGCAAAGCAACAGCTTTGGACAGCATTCAAGGTAAGTGATATACAGTAAAACCTTGGTTTGAGAGTAACTTGGTTTGAGAGCGCTTTGCAAGACAAGAAAAATTTTTTAAAAAAATTTTGACTTGATATACAAGCGATGTCTTGATATACAAGTAGCATCATGTCACAACTGGGTATAAAAGAGAAGAGAGGCGCCTCTAAGTGTAGCAATATTGTTACATTTAATGAAGGTTCAATATTTAGCAGCTCACATGGTTGATGATTAAAACAGGCACATCTAAGTATGCAGGGTAAAGCTTTCCACATATATATAGCTTTCCACATATATACTTTTATACTCTGTAGCTCCTGCTGGATTTTGCTTCTAATCCCCTTGTGGAGGCGCCATTGTGGATGGACATTTTATGATGACACAACCTATCACATTTGTATCACATTTTTATATAGACTATAAATTGAAAGACTTATGAATAAATAGTTGTGGAACAGATCATCTGAGTTTCCATTATTCCTATGGGAAAATTCGCTTTGATATAAGAGTGCTTTGGATTTGTAATGTTCCGGTACCTAGGGTACCCTTGTTCCTATATTTCTCCTCTCTTTGCGTCCCATCTTGTATATACAAAGGACGCATACACCTTTAAGACCGGATGACATCACTGCCGAGCGCCGCTATGAGCGGCTATTTCAATCGCCGGTTTGCTCTCACTCATCGCTCGTTCAAACCCACATGTTCATCGCACCTACGCCTGAGAAGTCGGAGCTGCTGACATACCTTCCTTGCTGAACTAAGCCGGAAACCTCGCTGGTGATCCGTATCCCGCTACGGGATCACCCCTCTCCTCTGGACATTGTATTTCCTAACCTATCTAAGTGATAAGTACCCCGCAGGGGATTCTTACTAACCAATCTCCTACTGTCATCTACTGCAATTACCAAGACTATCTGTATCTATCTATTCACTATCATCTGCATAAGACTGTTAGCTCTTGGGACTACCTTGAACTATCCTTGCACTAGGTTACTCTGTCTAAAGTATACTCCATCTGTGTCCTCTTACCATCTGCACTATACTTGACATCAGAACCTATCTGCTTACCATCACCTGCAACTCTCCTATACTACTTCTAGTGCTCACCATACAATAGCCTGTCTCTCATCTATATATCCTCATATACTCTATCCCTCCATTAAACATCTATTAATATATATATATAGTATATAACAGGCTGTACACGGTGATGAAGTCCTGAGAGTTGGATATGTTGTTCAACACATTCTCTACAAGGCTACTGAGTGTAATAATTCTGCAGCTGTAAATCCATCCGCAAACAAAAACGCATGAACGTTACAGGATTACAAGCATGTTTCCGGAACGAGTTATGCTCGCAATCCAAGGTTTTACTGTATATTGAAAGTTGACTCTGCAACTTAAGCTGTTATAACCAGGGCTCGAGTCCTGCAGGTATGCATGGGAACGGCGTTCCCATACTTTTTTCACAGCAGGAACGCTGTTCCCATTAGCATCTGCGTCCTGCAGGCAAGGCCGCTGTTAAGGGGGGACCACCAGCCATTAGACAACCCCCGCTGTGCAGCTATTAAGAAAATAAATGTCTCTGGGCCCCCTGTGTTCCGTGGGAGCGAGGACATTAAGTGGAATATTTTCTCTGTTTCGGGTTTAGGCGGAATAATCCGCCGCAGCCCGCTGCACAGCTGAAGCCTGGTCACTGGCCTCTAAAATATGAATAGACCGTGACACGCTGGGAACATTGCAGCGGATTGATCCGCCTAAACCTGAAACTGAGAAATAGTCCACTTACTGTCCCCGCTCCCAGTGGCATACCAGCAGGGGGGGGCGCGCACTGGGGGTGTCAGGCCGGTGTCCGCGGGGCCGCCCGCATCTCCGTGTGAAGGCAGCTGCAGTGGCAGCTCCTTCAGTCGGCAGCAGGAAGAAGGGGAGTGAGAATGCCTGAGGATCCTCGTTTATGTGCTGGATAGGAGGGGGATGGGGCAGCTGCATAAAGATGAATTTAACTTTCCATATTCCTCATGCTGTTGCTGAATGCCTGATTCTCTTCCTCTTAGCGGCTGCAGGAGGAATATGGAAAGATCAATTAGTCTATATGCAGCTGCCCCATCCCCCTCCTATACAACTTCTTTAGCGCTCTCCCTCAGTGATCTTAACCTCCCCTCAGTGCACTTAACCCCCCAGTTCTCTTTAGCCCCCCCAGAGCTCTTTAGTCCCCCCAGTTCCCTTTAACCCCCCCAGTGCTCTTTAACCCTCCCGTGCTCTTAACCACCCCCCAGTGCTCTTTAACCCCCCAGTGCTTTTCAACCCCCCTGTGCTCTTAGCCCCCCAGTGTTATTTAACCCCCAGTGCTCTTAACCACCCCCAGTGCTGTTAACCCCCCAGTGCTCTTAACCCCCCCCGTGCTCTTAGCCCCCCAGTGTTCTTTAGCCCACCCATTCTCTTAACCACTCTCCAGTGCTCTTAACCACCCCCAGTGCTCTTAACCCCCCCAGTGCTCTTAACCCCCCCATGCTCTTAGCCTCCCCCAGTGCTCTTAGCCCCCCAGTGCCCTTAAGTCCCCCCAGTGCTCTTAGCCCCCCCGTGCCCTTAAGCCCCCCCAGTGCTCTTCAGCTCCCCACGATGCTATTCATCTCCCCCCCATGCTCTCTGGCTCCCCCAGTGCTCTCCACCCCCCTGTGCTCCCTGGCTCCCCTCCTCAGTGATTTCCAGTTCCCCCCAGTGCTCTCCAGTTCCCCTCCTCCCCCTGTCCTCTCCATCCCCCTGGTTTTCCCTGACCACCCCCCCAGTGCTCCCCCAAGTGCTCTCCACCCCCCTGTGCCTTCAAACCCCCCTGAAAAGCTTTCCAAACCCCCCCCCCCTTTGTTCTCTCCAGCCCCCCCCTGTGCCCTTCAGCTCCTCCAGGGCTCTCTGCTTCCCCTGTGCTCTCCGGCCCCCCTAGTGCTTTTCTATCTTCTATCATGTCTGCAGTCTCTGACCATCTCTTGTATCATGTCCTTAGTCTCTGATCATCTCTTGTATCATGTCTGCAGTCTCTAATCATCTCTTGTATCATGTATGCAGCCTCTGACCACCTCCTGTACCATGATCGCAGCTTCTCACCACCTCCTGTATCATGTCCACAGCCTCTGACCACCTCCTGTACCATGTCCGCAGCCTCTGACCACCTCCTGTACCATGTCCGCAGCCTCTGACCACCTCCTGTACCATTTCCGCAGCCTTTGAAAATCTCCTGTACCATGTCCACAGCCTCTAACATCCTCCTGTACAATGTCCGCAGCCTCTAACCATCTCTTCTATCAAGTCCGTAATTTCTGACCATCTCTTGTCTTTTATCATGTCTGCAGTCTCTGAGGGGTGTCTGGAGAGGAGTCAAAAGTGGGAACATCGGGATGGGGATCACAGGAGAAGTCAGACATATGTGGACTGTGGAGAGGAGACTACAGGATAAAACCAGAGCATGGTGCACCTGAGAGGAGGTCAGTGACAGTGCTGCCAGGCCAGTCTGAGGGGGGGGGGGTCACTGATGTAAGGGGAAGTGAATACAATAATGTAAGGGGGCACTTATATAAAGGTTCCCCCTTATATCAGGACCCCCCTCCCTTCCTTAGTGCATTCACTCTGCAGAAGGTGGTCTCTAGTCACCAGAGTCCCCCCTAAATCAGAGTTCCCGGAATTACCCTTTACATCAGTGTGCAGGATTTCCCCTTACAGTGCAAGGGGGATTTCTGTGCTGATGTGAAGAGGAGCTCTGATATGTAAAGGGCAATGCTGCAGACCCTGATGTAAAGGGAAACGCAGTGGACTCTGATATAAGGTGGTCTCTGGACACCAGAGCCCCCCCCCCTTATATCAGAGTTCCCCTTTAGATCATGATCTGCAAAATTCCCCTTTATGTCAGAGTTCCCCTGCCCTGTAAAGGGGAATCCTACAGACTCTGAGGTAAGGAGGAACTCTTTGGTGGCTGGGTTATATTAACCTGACCTTTGTGTTAAATAGAGAAATATGGTTTTTGACCTTAAACACACTGCTAAAAGCACTATCTACATGTTTATAGTTTAAATATTGATATTTGTACTGTTTAGCACAGAATACAGGCATTTTAGGTACTTTTTTGCAATGTCAGTGGGGGGAGGGGGAATTTTGGGTGAGTTCCCACACTTTTTTTCCCAGGACTTGACCTCTGGTTATAGCCATATTTTTTACATAACAATGAGCTGCAAGCTTTGGTAATTTTCCATGCTAATTGCTAGAAGTGATGAAGGAAGGCAGGCTGATGTCTGAAATAGTAATTTAGTTAAAAGCCAGCTATTTAAGTGAATTAGCTTGTATATGAGAACATCTTTCTGTTTGGATGAATAAAAGTATCAATCTACACAATATTGAAATACTTGTTTAACAGTTTACCTTCTTCTTCAGGCGTGATCTCTTCTAGTTCTGAAAGTAAAGAAAATATGATACCAATATATGACTACCCATGTTCATGCAAGCATTGGCTATTTCTAAAGAAATCAGTACATTAACCACTTGTCAACCAGCCTCTGTAGTTATACTGCAGCAGGTCGGCTCTGTTACGCGAAATAACGTACATGTACCTTGCGTGGTGTAGCAGTTAGTCTGGGCATGTGTGCCACCGATTAGCTAGAGGGGGAGCCAATCAGTGGATCAGGCGGTCGCAATGTCCGCCGGGCACCCACGATTGCTCCCCATGGAGGCAGAACGGTGGTCTGCCGATGTAAACACGGCAGACCACTGTTCTGTCAGTGATGAACACAGGGATCCTGTGTTCCTCTTATTTAGAAACACAGGTCTCTGTGTTCATCCAGTGAGCCCACCCCCACACAGTTAGAAAGCACCCCCTAGGCACAAATGTAACCCTTTGATCACCCCTGGTGGTAACCCCTTCCCTGCCAGTGTCATTAGTACAGTTTCAGTGCATATTTTTAGCACTGATTACTGTAGTAATGTCACTGGACTCCCCAAAAGTGTCAGTTAGGTGTCCGACCTTTCCACCGCAAGTTGCAGTCCCGCTAAAAATCGCTAATCACCGCCATTACTGGTAAAAAAATAAATTAATTCATTAAAATTACATAAATATTTCCCCTAATTTTTAGACTGGATAACTTTTGTGCAAACCAATCAATATACACTTATTGGGATTTTTTTTTACCAAAAATATGTAGCAGAATACAAATTGGCCTAAAATGATAAAAAAAATTGCATTTTTTTTTCTACTGGGAATGTTTTATAGCAGAAAGCAAAAAATATAATTTTTTTTTTCAGAACTGTCACTCTTTTTTTGATTATAGCGCAAAAAATAAAAATTGCGGAGGTAATCAAATACCACCAAAAGAAATCTCTATTTATGGGGGGAAAAAAGGACACTTTTATATGGGTACAGCGTCACAATTGTCAGTTAAAATAACACAGTGCTGTATCACAAAAAAAGGCCTGCTCATTAAGGGGGTAAAACTTTATGGCCCTCAGTGGTTAAAAGGGCATTGTGAAAAGTATTACCGTGTCACTTTTTTTGTGTTTAATATCTTTTTATTAATTTTGTTCCAAACACAGACAACAAAAAAGAAAATCAAAAACAATACATTACATAAACATATCATTACATTAAAAGTCAATACCCAACATGACAAAAAGTTATGGTGTTCCCAACATATACATATTACCTCACTTTGCACGTACCCTGAAAGTTAATACCTCCCTTCACCTCCCCGCTCAGATTAAAAAGACACTACCCATAATACCTCCCTTCTCCTCCCCACTCAGATTAAAAAGAGACTACCCATAAAACCTCTCTAGCGTCCCTCCCCTTTTTTTCTCCTTTAACCTCATACCTTGAACTGGTGAATTTTATTAAAATGTATAAATATATTTATTATTGATTAAGAGGTGTATTTCCAGTACCACACCATTCTACCAACTAAACTGTGGATTAATGTGAGAGAAAAAAAAAAAAGGGAAAAAGAGGAATAGTGAATTATTGCAAATTTATTTGTGATCAATTAACCACTTGCCGACCGCCGCACGACTATCTACGGCGGCGGTCAGCCCCTCACAGGCAAAGTGACGTAGGTCTACGTCGCTTGCCTGTGAGGGTTTAGGGAGCGAGCGCGCGCCGCCGGAGGCGCGCTCCCGCTCCCGCGTGGTCACGGACCCCCCCGCGCGTGTGACCGGCGGACCCGATGTCCGCCGGCCACTCTGCGATCGGCGGGGGAGAGGGAGAAAGTCAGGCAGCTTGTGTAAACAAGCTGCCTGTCATTCTCCTCTCTGTATGAGAGATGATCACATGGATCTACTATGTAGATCCATTGATCACTCTGCATACAGTTGAAGCCACAGCCAATCACAGTTAGAATCACGCCCCTAGGGACACACACACAGCCCCTCCCTCTCAAATAAAGTTAACCCCTTCACTACCAGTGTATTTTTACAGTAACAGTGCATATATATAGCACTGATTACTGTAGAAATGTCACTGGTAACCCCAAAAGTGTCAAAAATGTCAGTCAAGGGTCCGATCTGTCCGCCGCAATGTCGCAGTACCGCAAAAAAAATCGCAGATCGCCGCCATTACGCGTTAAAAAAAAAAACAACAAAAATGACAAAAATCTTTCCCTTTGTTAGTAAACGCAATAACTTTTGCGCAAACCAATCAAAATACGCTTTTTGCGATTTTTTTTACCAAACATAGGTAGCATAAAACAAATTGGCCGAAAATATTAAAAAATTTTGATTTTTACATTTTTTTTTGGGGGAATTTCATATAAAAAAAAGGGAAAAATATTGCTATTTTTGAAAAATTTACGCTCTTTTTTTGTTTATAGCGCGTGATCAAAAAACCGCACAGGTGATCAAATACCGCCAAAAGAAAGCTCTGTTTGTGGGAAAAAAAGGACGCCAAATTCGTTTAGGTACAGCGTCGCACGACCGCGCAATTGTCCGTTAAAGTCACGCAGTGCCGAATCGCAAAAAGCCCTCTGGTCGTTTAGCAGCCAAATCCTCCGGGGCTTAAGTGGTTAAGAGGAGAAGCTCACAAAAAAAAACATCCAACACACTTCCAATACCTTAAATGAGTGAATTATTAGTGAAATTTTATATATTTATTAGTGATCAATTAATGTTTTATAGCAGAAAGTAAAAAATATTGTTTTTTTTTTCAGAATTGTCGATATTTTTTTGTTTATAGCGCAAAAAATAAAAACCGCAAGGTGATCAAATACCACTAAAAGAAAGCTCTATTTGTGGGGAAAAAAAGGACATCAATTTTATTTGGGTACAGTGTCGCACAACCATGCAACTGTCAGTTAAAGTAACGCAGTGCCAAATGGCAAAAAATTGGCTGGTCGTTAAGGGGGTAAAACTTTACGGTACTTAAGTGGTTAAAAGAGCATTGTGAAAAGTATTACTGTGTCGCTTTTGTATTTCTATTGTACTTATACTTTCTCTCTCTTATTGCTCACTGACTTTGTATTTCACCTTAAAGAGGAAGTAAGGCTACTTCTGTAACTTGTACCTATAGGTAAGCCTATGATAAGGTAGTGCAACACAGTTGCTCAAACACCACTCTTAAGATAATTTAAAACACTGCTTTTTCTTTTTAAGGCCCCAGGTGGTTTATGCCATAATGTGCTAGTATACACTGCATATTAGCACATTATGACAAACAAAGCTCTCCAGCACTGAGCTGTCACTGTTTCTATCTTTCTTTCTTTCCAAAGTCTTCCTTCTGGGTCCGCGCTATCCATAATAGCAGAGCCACAATGAAGTTCTTCCCAGGCATGTGCATGGAAATCACCATCACAGTGTGCCCTGAATGCAGAGGTAACTGTGCATACACAAGTGACTTCATCATTCAGAGCCGGCATCACAATCTGCTAATGGGTGCCACTTTAAATAGTTTCTGAGGCATCTACAGGTGAGGTATAGTTAAATACCACTTTCAAATTAAACTTCAGGCAAACAGCTATATAAACAATTGAAATACATGTATGTGTTATTTGTGGATACATGTAGTTGCTTGAGAACTCCAAATTAATCATGCCTGTAGTTCTACATATAGGCTTTTCAAGTGAACTATGCAAATGAGGAGAGCTGGCAGCCATAATCTATGAATTGTATTATTCTATGCAAATTGGAGAAACTGAAATGTACTGTATATGTGCAGGACATTAAAAAACGAATAGCGGTTTGTCTGCTTTTTTTTGCCACTATCTGTAACATTTTAAATCCAATTAATGTATGTCATGTCTGTGCTCTACCCTACATACTGTACAAGGCTCAAAGTGATACTAAAGTCTCATTTTATTTTTTGTTTAAAAATAACAAACTTGTCATACTTACCTGCTCTGTATAATGGTTTTGTACAGAACACTTAAACACAAAAAATGGGGAAATGATTTTGAAATTTCACAACACCATTGTCTAAAGCACAGGTTTGTGATGCAAGCCATCAAGTTTAGTTTCTGCCTCATTAACCGCTTGGCTATCAATTGAGAGAGCTGTACTCCCACTTGGATTAAACCACTCCTTTTTTCTCATACATGCTTTTGGGTCAAAGGGCAGAACACCAATACGGTGCTTTAGACCAGCGTTTTTCAACCTGTGTGCCGCGGCACACTGGTGTGCCGTGAAGAGTCCCCAGGTGTGCCGTGGCAAAATTACCCCATCTGATCTACAAACTGTGTTGGCCACTCAGTTAAGCCTTGTTGTTACAGCGGTTCTGGTCCGCTGTCTAAAGCTCACTTCCCGCTGCCACAGGCATTTGGGAAGCTGTGCGGGCCGTCTGATCGCATCTTGCCAACCGATGAGGTCATCGGTTGCTAGGGGCGGGTCAAGCGTACGCACAGCTTTCTGGGATGTGCAAGACGCAGGTCCCAGGAGACGCTGGCTGGCGCGCTTTTCCCCGAGGGGAGGTGAAGCAGAGCATGAGGACAGGAGGAAGAACAGCGAGGAGGCTTTTCAGTGGCGGCATATGAGCTCCTCTGAGCTCCATGAGGTACAGCAATTGTACCTGTAATTTACCTGCATGGTTTTGTTTTAGGTATAATTGCAGGCATGGTCATGGTGATTGTTTTTTTTTTTTTTTAATGCAATATAAATATACATAAGATATGTTGGTTATTATTATTATTATTATTGGTAATAGTAACTATATTTCTTTAATGGTAACTGCACTTCTTTTTATTTTGTCTTCCGCTTGCACATTGCTCTGCTGCAGTTTGGCCGCAGTGCAAGTGTAGCGCAGGGTACCCGCGGTTTTCATGTGCATTACCTGCAGTTTCCTATAGACTTCTATTATGTCCCTCATTTTTGGTGTGCTTTCAGAAAATGTAGGACATAATAGAAGTTGATGAGAAACGGCAGGTAACGCACATGAAAAGTGCAGGTACCCTGGGCTACACCTGCACTGCAGCGAGTCATAGTTAAATATACATTCCGGCTCTGAAATGGTTTATCGGGGTTATGGCTGAAGATATCAGCCATAACCTCAGTATTGTTTTTTACAGCCCACAGCTGGCTTTCTAATGAAAGGGTTCCAAGCAGCACATGAGCCACTGGAATGCTTTCAGAAGCAGCAGGAGGGGATGTACCCCCCTCCCACCGGCTCACCCGAGAAGCAATCCAATAGTGCAGCCGGCTAGTCCCAGGGGGCGATGAAAGAGGGCAAGAGCGACGTCATGTTGTTCCGTCCAGTCCAGGCTGCATTTTTGGTTGGTGTGCCTTGAGATTCTTCCAGATTTTAAAGTGTGCCTTGGGTGAAAAAAGGTTGAAAAACACTGCTTTAGACAATGGTATTGTGAAATTTTAAAATCATTTTCCCCATTTTTGTGTTTAAGTGTTTATATGTTAGGAGTCTTTAGTCCATTTCCGCTTTGATTTTTATCATGTAGTGCCACTAAGTGCACCACTGAGTCCCTGTTTCACCTGATGTTAAGTAGGTATGGCCTTTACATTGGGAGATGATATAGACCGGGAGATTCAGACAGCTTTTGATAGGGATACGTCCCATTCCTTAACTAATGAGGAAGAATTACGTGATAAATTTAAGGAGTATAAAAAATATACTGATTAAACATCTTATTAGGAAATGGGACATATCCTTTTTGGAAACTTATATTAGAAATATAATTATTTCTAGGAGACTTTGTAACAAGGTAGTTCCGGCGGAACACCTCCACAATGAAAGTTTCCTTTTCAAAATGGAAAACACTCTGCATCAATCATGGTGTAGCAGTAATGCAACTCATTGTGGAAGAACAAAAAATGCAACTGGAAGAACTTGTTAAGCTGATAGAAGAGAGTACACAAGGCTCAGAACCCTTTAAAGAGACGGATGACTTTCAGAGATGTAATGATATTTAAAAAAAATAAGTTGAACGTACACAACGAAACTTAAATTTACTAAACAGTCAAAATTTAAAAGAGACTTAAATGATCGGGAGACCGGTGACATTTTTAATTTGACGGTACGTCGAGGACAAAATAGATCTAGAAAAAGGGGACAGAGATCCAAAGCACGATCAGGAGGGGACCGATCACATAGTGACACTGACGATGAGGTAGGCCAGAAATCAGTTTCTTTTTTAGAGCCAAAGGAGCTAGAGGGCCCCAAGACAAGTTAAAAGGGACAGTAGCCCCAATAAGAGAGAAAAGTAAATGAAAATACAGAGGAACTACAGACAGAAAGACAAGGGCACAAAGTCAAAAGAAGTAGATCCAATTATTAGGCAAGATAATAAAGTTATAAACCTCTCTGATTTCCCGTTAAGAACTAGACACCTACAATTACTTCAGAAAAGAATGTTCTTTTCACCCACAGATAATATGGATGAGTTCACGGTTTACAAAGATGTCATATTATTTCTACGTAAGGTTTTCCTGAAAATATTATATAATCAAGAAGAGGAGCCCCAACAGAGTAACCAACAAATTGAGGAAGAGGATAGATTAGCTCTAGATACCTTAAAACATAGAAACATAGAATGTGTCGGCAGATAAGAACCATTTGGCCCATCTAGTCTGCCCAATATATCTGAATCCTATGAATAGTCCCTGGCCCTATCTTACATGAAGGATAGCCTTATGCCTATCCCATGCATGCTTAAACTCCTTCACTGTATTTGCAGCTACCACTTTTGCAGGAAGGTTATTCCATGCATCCACTACTCTCTCAGTAAAGTAATACTTCCTCATATTACTTTTAAACCTTTGCCCCTCTAATTTAAAACTGTGTCCTCTTGTGGTAGTTTTTCTTCTTTTAAATATGCTCTCCTCTTTTACCGAGTTGATTCCCTTTATGTATTTAAAAGTTTCTATCATATCCCCTCTGTCTCTTCTTTCTTCCAAGCTATACGTGTTAAGGTCCTTTAACCTTTCCTGGTAAGTTTTTTCCTGCAATCCATGTACTAGTTTAGTAGCTCTTCTCTGAACTCTCTCTAGAGTATCTATATCCTTCTGGAGATATGGCCTCCAGTATTGCGCACAATACTCCAAGTGAGGTCTCACCAGTGTTCTGTACAGCGGCATAAGCACTTCTCTCTTTCTACTGCTTATACCTCTCCCTATACATCCAAGCATTCTGCTGGCATTTCGTGCTGTTCTATTACATTGTCTTCCCACCTTTAAGTCTTCTGAAATAATTACTCCTAAATCCCTTTACTCAGATACTGAGGTCAGGACTGTGTCAAATATTCTATTAAATATTCAAATAATCTCATTATTAGATGAGAATGATGAGGAAGAGACATTTCCCACCATCTTGAGGAGACAGGCAGATCGAAATCCTTAAGTCAACAAAAATGCCACAATTGTGTAAAAAGAAGTGGCTAAGCCTTTTCCTAGACATGGTCCAAATGGATCTGAAATCAATAGACTGGACTAGGGGCATGAAGGATAACCTAACTAGGGATGAATGACAGGTATTGAAAGAACTAAAAGAAGCTAAAAATGTTATAATTAAGAGAAGTGAAAAGGGGGGAAATGTGGTCCTACTCAATGAAACTGACTACAAAAGTGAAGTTAGAAGACAACTTAGGGATGAGACTACCTATCAACAACTAGAGATGAATCCATTCATGACAGTAGTCAATAGCTTAACCACTTAAGCCCCAGCCCTATTTCGGACACTTTTTGTTTACAAGTTAAAACCAGTATTTTTTCCACGAAAACTACTTAGAACCCCCAAACATTATATATATTTTTTAGCAAAGACTCGGTCATTGCAAAATTTTTTGTCACGCGGTATTTGCGCAGCGGTCTTTAAAACGCCATTTTTTTGGAAAAATTTTGAAAAATCACATTTCACTGCATTTAAAAAATACTAAACAGTAAAGTTAGCCCATTTTTTTTTGTATATTGTGAAAGATGATGTCACGCTGAGTAAATAGATACCCAACATGTTACGGTTTAAAATTGCGCCCCCCCCCCCCCCCCGTGGGATGGCGACAAACTATGGTCAATAGAGATCTCAATCGGCTACGCTTTAAATTTATTTAACGGTTACCAGTTTAGAGTTAGAGTGTAACTCTTTTTTTAAATTATTGCCCACGCTCTGGCGATCGCGGCGATACCTCACATGTGTGGTTTGAACAGCGATTTCATTCGCAGCTCGATTTGCGTATACGTTTTTTTTTGTGCGCGAGCTAACGGTGACGGGGCGGCTAAATTTTTTTTTTCCTATTTATTTTTTCTTTTAATTTAACTTTATTACAGGTTTTTTTTAAAAAAAAATCTGATCACTTTTAATGCTGTCACAAGCAATGTAAACATCCCTTGTGACACCAATATGTAGTGACAGGTACACTTTATGGAGGGATCAAGGGTCTAAAAGACCCTAGACCTCTCCACTACACTTTCATGTATGCAAAACACTGCGTTTTTGCTTACAGCCGTTTTTTAAATTTGCCGCCTTTTGTAGCACAGTAACCCGGAAGTGATGTCATGGACGCCGCCTCCGGGTTACGTCATCGGAGACCCGATCAATGCCGTTTCCAGCATTCATCGGGACTCCATCCAGCCGGCGTACGTGCCGGCTGGGTGCTCGGGGCACCCGGTGGGACGGGAGCCCCGATCAAAGCCACGGAAGGCGGGATCGTCCCCTCCCGCTCACCCGGGTAAGGATCGAGTGGCTCCCGAGCCGCATCGGTCGTTACCGACGGAAAGCCGACCATCGGCTTCAAACCACGGTACCGGGATGATGCCTCTAGCATCGGGCATTGTACGGGCATGGGATGTGCGCTCCACACATCCCATGCCCGTACAATCCCCAAGCTCGGAGTAGAGAGGGAATACCTCGGGCACATTAAAAGGAGGTATGGGGACCCCTCCACAGTCTTCCCCGGCATCGCAATCTAACAGCCCCATGAAGTCGAAGCAAAAGACTGACCACACAGCTGCGGCCTCTCAGCGGGGCCTCACCATAAATGACACCCTAGAATTTCAGGAAACTATGGCTGCTCTCCCTGCAAACGACCAGCCTGTCATGGCTTCTATGCTAAGGGACATGATGCTGTCACTGCGCTCGGCTATCCACTCTGATATGCTGCAGTTGATGTCCCAGTGTAATACTGCGGTAGTTGCAGTGACTGACAGAGTGTCCACAATAGAGGACAAAATGGGGGAGTTTGCCACCACATTCAACGATATGGTTGATGCCCATAACGAGCATGATGATGAAATAACATGGCTGAAATCCAAAGTTGCAGATCTTGAGGACCGTTCCAGACGGAACAATGTTAAGATAAGAGGCATCCCTGAATCTGTTAAGCCCCAAGATCTGGCAGACTACCTCACCTCCATAATGCAGGAGTTGCTACCGAATACAGCCATCTCTGATCTAGCAATAGACAGAATACACAGGTTGCCTAAACCTAAACATATACCAGATAAGTACCCCAGAGATGCCATCGCTAGGATACATTTATATACTGTGAAGGAGAGACTGATGGCACGGATGAGAAGGGCTGTGGATCTCCCAGACAGCGTGAAAGGCCTATCCTTCTTTGCAGATCTATCAGCACATACGATGAATCGCAGACGGAACTTAATGATCGTAACGAAACCGCTGAGGAATCATCATATACAGTACCACTGGAACTACCCAGCTACGCTTTTGGTCACGAAGGGAGACAGGGAATTTAAAATAGCGACCTTGGAATATGGAATTAAACTGCTCCGCCAATGGGGCATTCTGGACTCTGATGACCCAGAAGATCAGCCCACTCCCCAGGGGTCTGATCACTCTCCTGCTACTTAAACGGTGGGTGCTCCACAAATGTGCCCCATTGGCTCACACAGGAGTTGACCCTCCATATTCAAAACATGTCTACCCAACGGTATCCGGCAGTTCTGTTCGGCTTTTTGAAGAGTGTTTATTCTAGTTGCCCCAAGTTAGCAGATTCCTAGTCTGCTCAGATTTCCATTCGGATATCGTCTAATTTTTACCAACAGGCGCGGCCTCTTTTGGCGCCTCTCGTTTTGTGTGTTTTTTGTTTTCTTTTTTCCCTGTTCCCCTGTCTACTTTGAAGGTTTAATTTTTTCTCTTCTCCTGCCTTGTCACAAGAGAACTATCACCGGTGATCTTCCATAAGGAGACCTTCGGCTGGCTTACATCTACTGAGTCCTCCACGCAGAACCCTAGAATATCCAGCTGCTGAGCTTCTCATCCAAACTAAGGAGTGGGGTAGGAGCCGTCGTTTTTATTTTGCTTTGTACGTTTTTTTTTTTTTTTCCTTTTCCTTTCTCTGTAAATTTCTACCAAAGAGTACACATCACTCTATTCCACCATGGCTTTAAAGCTGACATCTCTGAACGTCCGCGGTCTCAACAGTCCCTTTAAGAGACATATGTTGTGGAGAGAACTCAAGTTGCAAAAATGTGATGTCATACTACTACAGAAAACCCATTTCTGTGCTGCTGCACATCCCCTGCTTAAAGCTAAGCAATTCCCTCATGCCTACTATGCCAACAGCCCCAAGAAAAAGGGGGGCGTGGCCATCCTCATCAAAGATACTGTGGTATTTAAATATATTTCACATCAGTCTGACCCAGATGGCCGCTTTCTTCTCCTTACATGTGAAATCAACAATGTTGCCTATTCCATTCTCAATGTGTATGCCCCAAATGTGAACCAAAGTGCCTACTTGAGAAAACTGTGGAAACGCCTTAAACCTGGTATCAAGGGGTATGTACTTCTTGGGGGAGACCTGAATACGGTTGCAAATACCCGCCAGGACATATCCAGGGACAGCCCGATACACTCCCGCAGATCGGACCTCTCCTATTTTTTAAGAACCTCAGACTTACAGGATGTCTGGAGGTGTCATCATTCTATTGAACGGGACTTTTCATTTTTTTCTAAAGCACATTCCTCCTATTCCAGGATTGATATGATCTTAACAGACAAATTTTTGCTTCAGAAAGTGGTGGACTCGGCCATAGGCCAAATCACGTGGTCGGACCACGCTCCAGTTTCAGTGACTATTGGCCCCCAAGCATGCACGACTAGAGCCAATAGATGGAAAAATGATACCAGTATATTTTGTGATCCGGAGTCTTCCTCTGAAGCCCGCGGGGCTCTGGAGGAATTCTTCCGTATTAATGACGATGGAGATACGTGCCCATTCATAGTTTGGAATGCCCATAAGGCGTTTATGCGGGGATTTCTCATGTCTAAAAGTGCAGCTAAACGGAGGCAGAGGAGGCAGCAGATGGAGGACCTTATAGCAAGGATCCAACGTTTGGAAACTATTAATAAGCGTGCCCCACTCCCTAACATTAGTGACCAACTATCCCACGCCCAAAATGAATTGCGCCTGCTTTTAATAGGACAATACCAGGCTCAGACCCGTAGACTTAAAGCTAACTTCTTTGTTCATGGGAACAAGGCTGGTAAACTTTTAGCTAACCACTTAAAAGACGAGCGTGCCCGCCATCGCATCTCTAAACTGACTCACCATTCTACTGGAGTGTCTTTGACCAGCCCCAAAGACATTGCGGACGCTTTTAGCCACTACTACGGTTCACTTTACAATTTAAAGGACGACCTGTCCACTCCCCAACCGTCCCCGGAGGACATAGATGGATTCCTAGCATCTATCTCCTTACCCAAATTGAAATCTTCGGATCTCGACGAATTGAACCTCCCTATATCTGAGGCAGAGATATCCAAAGCAATCCTATCACGACCTCTTAATAAGGCCCCTGGCCCCGACAGGTTTTCTTCAGAATATTATAGGCAATTTGTGCATATTTTGACTCCGAAACTTCAGGGGGTGTTCCACAGGGCTGCCTCGTCTGCCTCCTTTCCTCCAGAGATGTTGGAGGCTACTGTGATAACGCTACCTAAGCCGGGGAAGGTCCCGGACTGTGCGAAGAACTTCAGGCCCATATCCCTATTGAACGTGGACCTGAAGGTCTATGCAAAGATCTTGGCTAATCGAATATCTGGGTTCTTGCCTGACCTTATAAAGCAAGACCAGGTGGGCTTTGTCATGGGTCGTCAGGCTACTGACGCCACGAGGCGCCTCCTGAATCTTATCCACCATGCCGAATCCACTCAAACGCCCACTGTATTCCTGTCCCTTGACGCCGAAAAGGCTTTTGACAGGATACATTGGGGATATCTACGCAAGGTCCTGCAACGTTTTTGGCATGGTGGGAGGGATTTTGGACGCGGTCATGGCTCTATACACTAGACCATCTGCATATGTTTACACGGAAGGCCTGTTCTCCTTGAAATTTGATATTACTAATGGGACCAGGCAGGGATGCCCACTTTCCCCATTGGTGTTTGCCCTCCTGATGGAATCCCTGGCAGAACGGATTAGAAGTCACCCTGGAATCCGGGGGTTAGATATTAAAAATATCCCAAATAAGATCTCATTGTTCGTGGACGATGTTATCCTGTCGTTGACATCCCCCTTAACATCGCTAACAGCGGCTCAGGAAATTCTTCAGGAATTCCACTCTATTTCATACTACAAAGTTAACGATACTAAGTCACACATGCTGGGGGTAGCAATCAACAGCAAATTACAACAGGAGATTCAACGTTTAGTGCCTCTCCAATGGGAAAAGGATCATATTGACTACTTAGGCACCAAATTAACTAGTAGCACGAAAGATCTATTCAAATATAATTTCACACCGTTTCTTGCCACATTAACTGGCGACCTCAATAAATATGGTAAACACTTTCTCTCTTGGTCAGGCAGAAATGCAGCATTTAAAATGCTGACATTCCCGAAGCTCCTATATTTATTCAGGGCGCTCCCCATTAAGATCCCACTATCGTTTTATCAAACGGTACAATCCATGGTATCCAAATTCCTTTGGGCTGGAAAAAGACCCCGCTGTTCTCACAAGCACCTAGTTAGGCATCCCCGGGTGGGGGGAATGGGTGTCCCAGATGTCAGGGACTACCACATGGCGGCTATTCTCGCTCAATCTCTTCATTGGTTGAATCCAACTCAAGCACCCAGCTGGAACCAGCTGGAGCAGTCGGTGGTTACACCTGGAACGCTTGCCGATCTTATACTCAGTATTCCTATATCTAACCATAAATACTCTGTGACACACCCGACGGTATTAGCCACGATATATGCGTGGCAATACTTTTTCGCCCACAGCACTACAGCAGTTCAGAGAATGGACAGCCCTGTCCCTCTGACGGCTCTTTCCATCCTCTCCCCGAACTTGAATCTAGCACACTGGTCCTCGTTTGGCCTGCATACAGTTCAGGACGTCGCACAAACCCTCATGGGTTTTTCATTTAAGGAGTGGTGTGATAGATTCCCCTCCTTTGCCAAGGAGTATCTCACATTCATCCGAGCTTCCCATTTAATCTCTGCCCTGGATACAACTAGCTTTTCTGTCCCTGCGCAGATCCACTCCTTATGCTTCGGGACTAACAAAGACTTGAAGGGTATAGGCACATTCTACACTGCTCTCCAGGACAAAAATTCATTTAAGAAAAGCAACTACCATCATAAATGGGAGGGCGAACTTAGACAGGAATTCTCGGAAGAGCAATGGCTGAGGTCTTACAAACTCACCTATGCACATACTAGATGCTCTAACTTTAGGGAAGGGCTTCAGAAAATACACCTCAGATGGTATAAAACGCCATATACTATAGCCAAATTCTGTCAGGGGGCGTCCAATCTTTGTTGGAGACAGTGTGGGCAAGTGGGCACCTTGCTACATGTGCTGTGGTCGTGTATCTCCTTGAGAGGCTTCTGGACCTCTATATCCAAACTTGTAGCAGGGGTGACTGGGATGCTAAACAGAGTGACAGTGGAGCAGGCCCTCCTAGGAATCAACATTGACAGATACCCTCCCCAATTCAGAACGGTGGTCCAGAATATTCTCTTTGCCGCTAGACTTTCTATAGCTCGTAAGTGGAAAAGTAATGAACTCCCTTCCCAGAGGGAGGTTATCCAACTAGTGGGAGAATCATATATATATGAAAAAACTTTAGCTTTCAATGATTTTAAGATGCGACAATTTCAGGCCAGGTGGTCTATCTGGAACGAATTTATTCAAAAACCAGGTTCACACTAGATATAAATGATATCTGGCGAAGTGAGAGGTTGAGCCCGGGTGGGAGGGGGGCCCATGGTGTAGTCGGGGGGCGCAGCATGTTCCCTGTATGGGGCGCCCACCCTATGGTGTTGACGGAGGTGGCTGAGCCCACTGTGTGAGATTGGAAAGTGGCTTCCCCCCTCCTCCCTCGGGCAGATATGTAACTATGTGCAACTTACTGCTTTAGACGACAGTACTTTACGGTGATCGCTTGAGAAGGTTAAGTAAGTCAGATGTTTACTCTCTTTGGGCCATTTTCGTGGCCATATGCCATACATGTTTGTTTTACTACATTGATGCTTTCTTTTTCTTTTTCCTTTATTATGTGACATTGCAATCTATGTATTTGTATTCACGTTTGCCTTGTTTATTTTTCTTGAAAACCAAATAAAAAGATTTGACTAAATGATAAATTGAGGTTAGCTAAAGAGGCGGGCCTACTATTAAACCGTGAATTTTATTATATGAAAGAGACTGACTTAATATCCTGACCTTTTATATAATTCTAAAAATACATAAATATTTAGAAAAACCACCAGGGAGACAGATAGTTTCTGCTGTAAGGGGTCCTTTGGAGAGGACTGGCAGATATCTTGATCTTCTTTTGAAATATATGGTCATGGAATTAAGGTCATAGTCCCAGAAGCCGACTTGTAAGTGGAAACGCGTCGGAGGGAGCCAGCCGTGCTGCTATTTAGTCCCGGATCGTTCTGCAGTCGTCCGCGACCATTTTGAATATATGCTGTATATCGTTTGGATTTGTATAAGTGTCTTTCCACTTGTTTAAATAATAAATTTGGAGGTAATGCACTATCAGTCCCATTCTCTTTTTGGTGTGATCTCCTTGGTGGCATTCTCACCCCTGGAAGCCCACAGATCCCCCTAACCGAGAAGCTGACGATCTATCCATTCCAGTTGGGATCCTGTTCCATCTAGCTGGCCAATTGGATTTGCATATATGTTTTCATCTCTCTCACATGTGGTAAGAGTCCACACACATCACTGGGTGTCATCACTGAATTGTGTTACAGTCACGTATTTGGATTGTTTGCTGGGAAGAGGTTAAATCACCTACTCTTCATCACGTTCAACACTCATCATTTATTCATATTTTTTGTGTGTATTTGGGATCACTTCTTTGTTGTTATAAAGGACTTGATTCATTCTGATAATATCTATATTTATATGGACATTTTTGTTCTCTCAATTATATGAATATAAAGTTAAAATATAAAAATATAAAAAAAAATCACAATTAATAATATATCACGCACAGAGCAGAGCCAAACCCATTTTTTGTTAAAAAAATTATACATCAACTACCTAGGTAGCCAGTTTAAGTGGGGGCAGCAGCTCTTTTCAGGTATCTTTTAGTATTTATCATCCACAACGTGGATTAGACACACACTTTCAAAAACCCAAGAGACAGTTGCGGATAAGGATAGGTGAACATGAGTGAGGGAAATGAGAGAAAATGACCCAGAAAAACCACTAGCAAAACATTTTCAGAAAGTTAATGGAGGAAGCCCAGAGGGGATGAAGATAAAGGGAATTTATGCCCTTAGACTGCCCCCTTCTAAAAAAATAGTGGATATACTGTATAAGCTTTGGGCTCTGGTGCCTCTAGGGTTAAATATTGAATATGGCTGTTAGATATTTCTACAGGAATAACATAGATGAAGTGTCTGTCCCTAGTTGTATATATGGTATAGGGTGGGTTATGCACAGTGCGCTTACCATATATATATATATATATATTTTTTTTTTTTTATTGAAAAATTTTCATTGCAAAAAAACATAACACAGCCTAGGGGCATACCCCGGCTCAACAAAACACACATAACTACCTTCTACAAGAAAAACAAGGAGGCAAGCCCCACCCAAACTTATAAAACAGGTAAGGCCACCTCAAGATGCACCCAGTGTGATCTCCTTGAAGGATGAAGCAGTAAACATCACCCCATGTAGGAACCCTCCCCCTCATACCCTTAGGAGACAGCTAATAATTCAGCTCAGCCCACCCAATGAGAACAAATAGAAAGCCCAAATCCCATCAAAATACACATGTAGTTAAAAACAGACATTCAATCCTGATCATCCGTCGTCCTATATATTTTTTTTAAAAAAATATTATTTTTTAGAAATGACCGTGAACTGTTTCTCCCAGTCTACCTCCATTATTTAATTGATTTAATGTAACTCTTAACTATTTGAAGACTAAGTATTATTCATAATTGGGGGAGTTAACAGAGGAAAGATGAGCTCCGTATAAATTGAACAGGTGTTAGTAAGAGTTTACAGTCAAATCAAGTGGCTGGCCTCTCTCTTTTTTGAAGATGGACATCTCCATTGACTATTTTTTGTTTAAAAAGTACACTGTCACTTTAGGAATAAATGCAAGGATGGCCTCCTCCGTGGTTTAGCCCTATACTTAAGAAGAAGAGGAGAGGAGGCACGTTATCCTGATGAAGCTACAAGTGGATGTAGTGAAACGCGTTGACGTCACAGATATGTCACTGGACCCTTGGAGGAGTAAGCCCCCATTGGACATGCACATGTTAGGGTACCCGGAAGTATACCTCAGATGGCACGTCATCAGTAGCGGTGATCAGTGAATTCCACGACATACACATGGGTCAGCCAAGAGAGGACAGAGGGAACCCAGCATGCTAATCCCCTGTTAGTATGGTGGAAGTTATGTCCCTTTCATTTGGATAGCATTGTTTGGCACACAGTAGATATGAGCTGGAGCAGAGATGGACAAGCATTACCACCTGCCCTCTACTGAATCAGTAAGTTTAAACCTTCCTGACCAGCTTGGAGGATTGGTAAGGCAGGGTAAGATCACTCGCTCCAATAATCCTGTATTTTGCCACGCCATTGAGACTATCTTGGAAAAGTGAACCTCAATACCATACTCAAAGGGGGACTTTTGAGAAGCATACTACCCATGTTTGGGCTCTAATGCAAAGAGGGATACGGACATTCACAACTACCCATTTATTTTAAGATGGCTGGTGTTCAATTCCATTCCCTGCAGTCTTCATTCAATGCACCCATATAGAATTAGGCAAGACAGGCTGGGATAGCCATCCATTTGCAAAAATCTATACATATAACAGTGGTGTCTGCTATTTTACGTTGTATTTAAGAGGAGCCCGGGGGCCTATGTGTTCTGCTACTCTGGTGTTTTTACCAAAGGGAATTTTTTTCCACCCCCTGAAATACACAAGCGCTGATCCGCACAGTAGTTTGTAGCGCACATAGTCATACAGTGCGGACGTATATTTTGAGTGCCATTGTTTTTAATGGTGATAAGGGGAAGTTATTGGTGCATTGTGTGGCTCACTCTTTTGTAATGTAATTTGATACAATAAATACATGTTTCTTATCCAAACCATCAAGTTTATTTTTTCCTAATTAACCGCTTGGTTATGCATTGAGAGAGCTGTACTCCAACTTGGATTTAACCACTCCTTTTTTGTCATATATGGTTTTGCACAGAGCAGCCCCGATCCTCCTCTTATCAGGTCCCTCTCTTCTGACAAATGCCCCCATAGCAAGCAGCTTGCTATGGGGGGCACCCAAGTCGAGCTTCTGCCTTTCTGTGTCCATTCAGACATGGAGCCACTGCTAGGCCCCTCCTCATTGGCTCACTGACTTTAATTGACAGCAGAGGGAGCCAATGGCAACCTGCTGCTGTCTCAGCCAATGAGAAGGGAGAGTCCTGGACAGCCGAG
Organism: Pelophylax lessonae; assembly: GCF_965119305.1. NCBI lineage: Eukaryota > Metazoa > Chordata > Amphibia > Anura > Ranidae > Pelophylax > Pelophylax lessonae. Next base: position 416,975,670 of record NC_138770.1, read on the forward strand.
ACTCTCGTGCAACATTTCTGGATTGAGATGGGGCTCAGGTAAGTATTAGGTGGGCTGCTGTACACAGAAGGTTTTTATCTTAATGCATAGAATGCAATAAGATGAAGACCCTTTGATTTTAGAACCACTTTAAGCAGTCATACATGGTTTGGACTTTGTCTGGTTTAGCAGGAACCTGCCAAATTTTGATCCATGTTTTGGCACCCTGGTTGTACAACTACCCTGTTGGATAAATTCTGCTCTATCAGTGTGTTCTGAGAGAAGGGAAGACTCCCCAATCTTAGAATACAATAGCTCATTGGGAGTGATTCCCCAATCTACCTCAAATGTGTGGATGAGAGAAATGAGTCCAGTTTTTTTTCATTCAACCCACTGGTTGAAGAAAAGGACCTCCCAGGAGAAGAGACTTCAGCAACCCTAAGCCCCATTGGGCCCCAAGACCAGGGGAGAGAGCCAGACAGCTCACAAAACCATGCCGTCAGGGCCGAAGACTAGAAGGAAGCCCATGTTGCAGTGTAGTTGTTGGTCCTGTCCATTCACTTCTGGATTGAAAGCACATTGAAGATCTAGTGTGGAGTGGTTCTTTGACCTTGGGTCTATTGCGGAGGATATATACCTGGTCCAGCAACTGAAGGGCTAATTTGGATTCCCACATGTCTTTACTGACCTCTCTATAATCTTGGGTCAATATGATCTGGTAAGCAGGATTGCCTTCTCCTTCATGGTGGTGACGTGTGTTTCTGGCTCACAGCATTCGGTGTGGGGATCGCTTTTTAACATCAGATGTTATTTATGGACACTTTTTTGTGCAACTGAGCTATGTTTTTTAAATTGACGCTGCATCCCCTTGCTATTTTTTTAGTATTGGGATGCTTGCCTTTACATGCACATGAACTTTAATGGCATCCCAACCTTGGTCTGTAGCTGCGTAGTCATGTTGGAACAGGAAGGGGCCATCCCCAAAGTGCTCCCACAAAGTTGGGAGCATGAAATTCTCCAAAATGTCTTGGTATGCTGACACTTTAAGAGTTCCCTTAACTAGAAGTAAAGGGGCCAAGCCAAACCCCTGAAAAACAACCTTACACCACTGATCAGTCCTGCAGTCATTTGGCTGCAGTGCTGATTGAAGCAAAATTTTCCAACAAGCTGGTTCAAGAGCAGTTGATTGTTAGATTGACTGTTTTCTAATGAGAATGGCCATATATGGATCAAAATTTGGCTAGACCCTGCTGAACTGACTGAATTTAAATCAATCTTTGGCTATATTTAGAAACATTAGTGCAGTTATTGCAAATACATATTAGTTAAAGTGAACATTCATGCTGTCATGCTCTCAGCATCATTTTATTTCTGTTTTTTCATTTTTTCATAGCATTAATCTTTAAAGAAAAGCTTTATAAATTAACCACTTGCCGTCCGCCCCATAGCAGATATACTGCTACAGGGTGGCTCCCCTGTGCAAGATGACATATTTATATATACGTAATTCTGCACTTCTGCCTGCAGGGGGTGCTCGCATGCCACTGGTGGGCAGCTTTTTCTGTGATTATTCCCAGCAGAAGCTGATCTGTGGGTGTTGGGCACTGGATGCTGATAGGGGGGGGGGAGTAATGGATTTTGTATTCCTGCAAAGAAGGGAATAAAATCCATCTCTTCCCTTAGTAAAGCACCTAACACAGTACACAAAAACACTGGCTAGGCACACGGTTAACGCTTTTACCACCCTATATGTTTAACCCTTTCCCAACCAGTGTCATTAATACATTGACAGTGCATATTTTTAGCACTAATCGCTATATTATTGTCACTGGTTCCCACAAAGTGTCAAAAGTGTCAGTTAGTGTCCAATTACTCACCACAATATCGCAGTCCCATTATAAGTCACTGATCATCACCATTACTAGTATAAAAAAATTCTATAAATATATCTCATAGTTTGAAGATGCTATAACATTCATGTAAACCAATATATGCATATTGGGATTTTTTTTTTACTAAAAACGTATTTCAGAATACACATTGGCCTACATTTATAAAGAATTTTGTATTTTTTTAAAAAAATTTTATTGGATATGTTTTATAGCAAAAAGTAAAAAATATTGTCTTTTTTTTTTGTTAAAAATTGTCTTTCTTTTTTTGTTCATAGCACACACAAAAAGACACAGTGGTGATCAAATACCTCCAAAAGAAAACTCTACTTGTGGGGGGAAAAAATTAGATACATTTTATTTGGGTACAGTGTCGCATGACTGCGCAATTGTCAGTTAAATTAACACAGTACCGTATGCCAAAAAATGGCCTGGTCATGAAGTGGGATAAATCTTCCAGAGGTTAACCAGTTGGCATTACTGAACATAGTACTTTACATATAACTGTTTGAGGAATATGTGGACATTTTGCACCTACTTCATGCTACTTTTACAACAGCTAGAAACCAAGGAGTGATGTTACAAATTGTGGCCAGCTGCATCATGCTGCAATAATTTGCAAAAAGTAATGAATGCAAAAATAATAGATACAATGTTGTGTTTTGTTTTCATCATGCAGTATGTTCTTTTACATTGTGCTGGTTGCTTTGTTTATTGTCATGTGCCTTATTACATTTTCAAACGTTAATTTACAGTCTCACTTACATGAGGATACATTGATTTATAAGCATGTTAAACTACACACTACTATCCCTATTTTCTTGACTAAATTGAAATAAAACACTTGGTGATTGCCTTTTGAAATAGATCATATATGTACAGAATGTAAATATTAATCTACCAAAGCCGAGATTTTCTAACCAAGGAGGAAAACAGCCTATATACCGACCATATCACACTATGGCAACGATATATAGACGATATATTGATTGTATGGGACGGACCAGAAGAGCTAATTGAGGGATGCCTAAAGGCAATGAATACAAATAACTATAATATGTTCCTCACACTCAACTACAGCAACCATAAAGTCCCTTTCCTGGATACCTGGATCATAAAAGACGAAGAAAGTGCAATACGAACAACTTTATATAGAAAAGAGACAGCAGGAAATACGATTTTACATGCTACCAGTTTTCACCCGACCCCCTTAAGAAAGCCATCCCGTACAGCCAATATCTACGACTGAAACGAAATTGTAACCTAGACAAAGACTTCCAAGATGAAGCAAGACTCCTGACAAACAGACTACTCCAAAGAGGCTACACAAAAACCACACTCAAAAAAGCTTACAACAAAGCGAACCAACAAGAAAGACAACATATCTTATTCCCAACCAAACAACCAGGGGGAAAAAAACATAAAGACAAAGAAAAAGAACAAAAAGACAACACACGGATTATACTAAGATATACCAACGAACACCCCTCCATAAAAAACATTCTTCAAAAGCACTGGCCTATTCTAAAAGAGGACCCAAAAATAAAACATCTGGTTTCCGACAATCCATCTATAACATACCGCAAAGCAGGTTCCTTACAACAAAACCTCATACACAGTGAATTCAAAGAAAACATCAGAAAAGACCCCTGCAAAACCAAAGGAACATACCCTTGTGGATCCTGTGCTCAATGCAATGTCATTAAAAAAATTTGTGGAAACTACACTACCAAATGGGGAAAAATTCATACCAAAACATTTTGCAAACTGCAAGACCAAGGGAGTAATTTATCTGATGAGATGCGAATGCGGAGCATACTACGTTGGGAAAACCAAACAAGAAATGGGAAAAAGAATTGGAAAACATGTAAATAACATGGAACTATGCAATCCTGACCTCCCACTAGGAAGACACGTAGCGTACCAACATGGCTACAAAATGCCCAAAATAAACTTCATAGCTCTAGACAGAATCCATATCCCACGTAGAGGGGGAGATTGGAACAAACGCCTCCTCCAAATAGAACTACGGTGGATACAACGTCTAAAAGCCACCATACCCCCAGGCCTAAACGAGATAGCAAGCTATCGCCCCTTTTTAGAAGGCTTTGTATCAGGAAAAACTGACTAAAACAAAAAACCACCCCCCACAAACAACCCCCCCCCCCAAATATAAATTAGACACAAATCTACCCATATATAAAAAATCTATTTTTAAAAACTGACAAAACACACACCCCACCCCCTAATCCCTCTCCCTTTCCCCCCCCCTTTCCCCCCCCCCTTTCCTCCCCCCCCTTCCCTTTCCATATGACCTCCAACCCCCTGCTTTTTGTTCTCCAGGGTACAATGAGTTCCCCCCTTTTTTCCTTTCTTTTTACTTCTGCTGTTAAAACTAAAGATTATATGATCATATAAATAAATCTATACCTTGTATTATTTACTGTATATTTTATATCTTCATAATATATTTTCGATATAATTGATTGACCTCTGATGATTTTTCTCAACTATGAAGAACGCACCCGGCACGGAAAGCCCCTGGGCAAGCCAGGGGTTAAACTAGGCACCTTGGAATATACCATCTTCCAAAAGACTCCCCTCTCCCGGGATCTTGGTTCCTTCCTCCCGTGTCGGTGGCCAATAATGTGCGATCAGTCTCCCGATGCGCACGCACCTCGCTGGCGCGTGCGCACAACAGGGCTATGACGTCACTCGCACAAGAAGCCTGGTACGTGCGGCGCTCAATGCGCACGCGCAACTGGCTTTAAAAAGGCCGGGGAATCAGCGTCTCCTCACATCACCCTCACACCGAGGGAATGAGGAGACAGAGCGGACGCAACCTGCAGCAAAAGCAAAAACAACTGTAAGTGTTACCCTTCATTGCTTAAACCATCACTTCCCAATAAAAGCACTACATTCGGCTTTACTTGCCTGTGTTTTTTCCGAACTTTAACAAAACTAGCCACATGTATTCCAGCTTTTAGATACCGCACAGTACCCAAACACAAGCGGACCTTGAGGACAGTTGCACCCGTGCAAAAATACCTTTTAAAATACCTTGAGCTGTCCAGAAACCGTGAGCTTACAATATACCCTGTAAGTAATGCAAATTATTTCCTTTCACATACACCTTCAAACTTTTGGGATACCAATACCTTATATATATATTATACACCAACAGATTGGTCACTATATAAGGACGTCCAGAGAGAAATATATATTTCTATATATATATATGTATTGTTTGCCGACAATCTCATCTGCCAATCCAGATACAAACAGACCAACCAATATTTAGTAAGTCGATGCCACCGATAATGTTAGTTTTTTCTTAAAATCCTTTCATTTTAATATCTCCTGACATTTACCACTCACCACACCTGCAGGTTGCTCACCTTTGATTCTCGCTGCGGATCTTCTAAGCTCTGAACAAAAATCACCAAAACAGGTCAAATGTATGTACTTTAAAAATGTTTTCTTTCATTACTAATTCCATACATAACATACATTGATGATAATTAAACCCGTCACTATCTCTACAGACTTGGTGACAAAAAACCCTTGACAAAGGCTACTCTGTTAGCCGAAACGCGTCGGGTCAACCTTTTTGATGAACTCTCTGTGAAGCATCCAAGCAACCCAGCCTGGAGAAACAGAGTTTCTTTCATCAAAATAAAGTCACATATATTGCACCATTGTCACGGAAACTCTTTTTCCAACTTAGCATTTCTTCTACGCACTTTGGGTCTGTAACCCAAACACCTTACATCACCACAAATGTCTTTAAAATTTTCTTTATTGAATATACAATTGTATCTGCAATAAATTGCAACCATTTATTTTACAAACAGCTGTGTATCCTTCACTTGCCCGTAAAAGTCCCACCCTTTTGGCCTGAGAAACCAACCAACACCCCACATCAGATTCTAAGGGACGGAGGCAAAACACAACTATAAACTCTCCAGAGATCAACCCAAACAACTTCTCCATAGACTATTGGATGGATAACACATCCACTTTTCTCACGATCTCTAGAAAGCAAAACAAAGAAATTTCTCTTTATACTTTATAAGGTCGTTCAGCAGGACCTTAACATATATCCATTATAAGCAAGCTAGGAGACCCACACTTTTCCACCTTCCAAGGCATAGAGCCTATTGGAGGAAAGGGAAATCGCACCTCCATAGCCAAACCCTCTATTGTTACATCAATAGTCGACTTAAAAAGAAAAAAATCCCTCATTGACAAACATGGAGGACAAACAGGATGGAGACCTAATGGGAACGGAATGGGAAAATTGAATGTCAGCTATTCAGAAAAGTTTTCAAGGCAACGAACAACAAGACTCAGACATTACATCATTATTCAACAATCTCAAAAAACACCTTGAGAGAAAAGCGGCCCTACATTGGCACATAAGATCTTTTGAAAGATATATAACAGAGGAAATTAACCCTGCTGGCTTAAGAATACAAATTTTCCCAACTATGGATAATATCACAAACCAAATGAAAAAAGACTGGGAAAATGTTTTAAACGAGTGCTCAAAGAATCTAATGATACTACTTCGAGAAGAATACCTACGCCAAATCAAAAGCCTGGAAAACGACATCAAACTCATCTACGAGAAATTAACACCACTAAAAAAGATTGCCCTCTACAGCGAACAAGAAAGAAAACTTAAACAACATCTAGAGGAGTATAGCAAGGAAATACTAAAAAAGAAAGGGCAAAAATACTGGAGGGACAGAAATGCATTCAGCCAAAACAGAGCCTACAAATGGTCAAACTCCAGACCAAACAGAAGAACAAACTACAGACAACCTAAAAACGCAGGACAACAATACTCTTCAGACTCCTCCTCCTACGCATCAGGAACGGAACAAAGAATGGCAAGAAGAAGGGACGTACAGATCCCCCCACACAACTATGAAACTGAAGACAGAGAAGAAGAACCTTACACCCTTGAACCTAGCTCAACAAATGAAGGAGAAACATCAGTACCTCAAAAAAATCATCAAATGTTCACAAGATCATACAAGCCCAAGGAAAACCCCCCGAAAAAACAAAAAGGTTTTTTAGGGCAAACAGACCCGAAAACCCAGACGAAAACACAAAAACAGACAAAACCATAGAGATGGAAGGCACAACCATTATAAACCTATCTTCACATATGCTAACCAAAGACCAAATAGAAGTATTAACATTAGGCTTATCTTTTTGCCCGAACAAAACATCAGATACTTTCGAAATCATAAAGGATATCAACTTATTCGCCAGAAAATTGCTCTTTAAAACGATGTACCAAAAAACCCCAACGATAGAAAAACCATCCAATCTGACAGCAGCCAAACTAAGAGCAATCAGAGATCTGAACCTACTCCTGGAAGAAGGAGGTCTGGAGGACTGGCCAGACGAAGACACCCAACCAGAAGTAGATGAAGACGAAGAAGAGGACCAGACTACACAAGAAAAAACAATACCAGAATTTAAAAAGAGATCCCAAAAATTTCCTCCACTGAACCTAAATCCGGCGATTGCTCTTTTTGTTCGTGAAACAACCAAAGACATAGAAAAACTAAAAATCAAAAAAGATCACAAGACAAACAACCTCACTAGAAGACAAAAGTCAGCCATTAAAGAACTACAGAACCTTGAAGGCATCACAATAAAACCAGCCGATAAAGGGGGTAATATTGTACTTATGAGTAATGAAAAATATAAACAAATGTGTCTAAACATCTTAAACAACCCCGTTTGTTACAAACAAATATCGCCAGTAATGATCAACTCCTTCAAAGAAGACTTCTATCAAAGATTAGACAACGCCCTACAAGAAGGGGCAATCACGCAAACACTCTGGACCTTTATGAAAACCAAGCATCCTAGAATACCCACATTTTATGCACTTCCAAAGGTGCATAAAAACAAACGAAACCCACCTAGAAGACCCATTATCTCAGGAAACGGCAACATCACGGAAGCCACAAGTCAGGTCATTGACGCACACCTCAGACCATATGTTACAACATTACCCTCGTACATCAAAGACACTATACACCTCCTACAAACATTAGAAGGCATAATCATACCAAAAAATGCCATCCTAATTACGGTGGATGTGGAATCCCTATACAGTAATATTCCCCACAAAAAAGGTATAGAAATCATCAAAAAAACACTAAGCCAAGGAAGCAATACTGATTTGAAGTTCAATAATTTTATTATTCAAATGCTAGAATATATTCTTCACCACAACTTTTTTACTTTCGATGGGGCCTATTATCTACAAACGTGTGGCGTAGCGATGGGCACAAGTTGTGCCCCATCCTACGCCAAAATATACCTAGGAGCTTGGGAACGAGATTTTCTAACCAAGGAGGAAAACAGCCTATATACCGACCATATCACACTATGGCAACGATATATAGACGATATATTGATTGTATGGGACGGACCAGAAGAGCTAATTGAGGGATGCCTAAAGGCAATGAATACAAATAACTATAATATGTTCCTCACACTCAACTACAGCAACCATAAAGTCCCTTTCCTGGATACCTGGATCATAAAAGACGAAGAAGGTGCAATACGAACAACTTTATATAGAAAAGAGACAGCAGGAAATACGATTTTACATGCTACCAGTTTTCACCCGACCCCCTTAAGAAAGCCATCCCGTACAGCCAATATCTACGACTGAAACGAAATTGTAACCTAGACAAAGACTTCCAAGATGAAGCAAGACTGCTGACAAACAGACTACTCCAAAGAGGCTACACAAAAACCACACTCAAAAAAGCTTACAACAAAGCGAACCAACAAGAAAGACAACATATCTTATTCCCAACCAAACAACCAGGGGGAAAAAAACATAAAGACAAAGAAAAAGAACAAAAAGACAACACACGGATTATACTAAGATATACCAACGAACACCCCTCCATAAAAAACATTCTTCAAAAGCACTGGCCTATTCTAAAAGAGGACCCAAAAATAAAACATCTGGTTTCCGACAATCCATCTATAACATACCGCAAAGCAGGTTCCTTACAACAAAACCTCATACACAGTGAATTCAAAGAAAACATCAGAAAAGACCCCTGCAAAACCAAAGGAACATACCCTTGTGGATCCTGTGCTCAATGCAATGTCATTAAAAAAATTTGTGGAAACTACACTACCAAATGGGGAAAAATTCATACCAAAACATTTTGCAAACTGCAAGACCAAGGGAGTAATTTATCTGATGAGATGCGAATGCGGAGCATACTACGTTGGGAAAACCAAACAAGAAATGGGAAAAAGAATTGGAAAACATGTAAATAACATGGAACTATGCAATCCTGACCTCCCACTAGGAAGACACGTAGCGTACCAACATGGCTACAAAATGCCCAAAATAAACTTCATAGCTCTAGACAGAATCCATATCCCACGTAGAGGGGGAGATTGGAACAAACGCCTCCTCCAAATAGAACTACGGTGGATACAACGTCTAAAAGCCACCATACCCCCAGGCCTAAACGAGATAGCAAGCTATCGCCCCTTTTTAGAAGGCTTTGTATCAGGAAAAACTGACTAAAACAAAAAACCACCCCCCACAAACAACCCCCCCCCCCAAATATAAATTAGACACAAATCTACCCATATATAAAAAATCTATTTTTAAAAACTGACAAAACACACACCCCACCCCCTAATCCCTTCCCCCCCCCTTTCCCCCCCCCTTTACTCCCCCCCCCTTCCCTTTCCATATGACCTCCAACCCCCTGCTTTTTGTTCTCCAGGGTACAATGAGTTCCCCCCTTTTTTCCTTTCTTTTTACTTCTGCTGTTAAAACTAAAGATTATATGATCATATAAATAAATCTATACCTTGTATTATTTACTGTATATTTTATATCTTCATAATATATTTTCGATATAATTGATTGACCTCTGATGATTTTTCTCAACTATGAAGAACGCACCCGGCACGGAAAGCCCCTGGGCAAGCCAGGGGTTAAACTAGGCACCTTGGAATATACCATCTTCCAAAAGACTCCCCTCTCCCGGGATCTTGGTTCCTTCCTCCCGTGTCGGCGGCCAATAATGTGCGATCAGTCTCCCGATGAGCACGCACCTCGCTGGCGCGTGCGCACAACAGGGCTATGACGTCACTCGCACAAGAAGCCTGGTACGTGCGGCGCTCAATGCGCACGCGCAACTGGCTTTAAAAAGGCCGGGGAATCAGCGTCTCCTCACATCACCCTCACACCGAGGGAATGAGGAGACAGAGCGGACGCAACCTGCAGCAAAAGCAAAAACAACTGTAAGTGTTACCCTTCATTGCTTAAACCATCACTTCCCAATAAAAAGCACTACATTCGGCTTTACTTGCCTGTGTTTTTTCCGAACTTTAACAAAACTAGCCACATGTATTCCAGCTTTTAGATACCGCACAGTACCCAAACACAAGCGGACCTTGAGGACAGTTGCACCCGTGCAAAAATACCTTTTAAAATACCTTGAGCTGTCCAGAAACCGTGAGCTTACAATATACCCTGTAAGTAATGCAAATTATTTCCTTTCACATACACCTTCAAACTTTTGGGATACCAATACCTTATATATATATTATACACCAACAGATTGGTCACTATATAAGGACGTCCAGAGAGAAATATATATTTCTATATATATATATGTATTGTTTGCCGATAATCTCATCTGCCAATTCAGATACAAACAGACCAACCAATATTTAGTAAGTCGATGCCACCGATAATGTTAGTTTTTTCTTAAAATCCTTTCATTTTAATATCTCCTGACATTTACCACTCACCACACCTGCAGTTGCTCACCTTTGATTCTCGCTGCGGATCTTCTAAGCTCTGAACAAAAATCACCAAAACAGGTCAAATGTATGTACTTTAAAAATGTTTTCTTTCATTACTAATTCCATACATAACATACATTGATGATAATTAAACCCGTCACTATCTCTACAGACTTGGTGACAAAAAACCCTTGACAAAGGCTACTCTGTTAGCCGAAACGCGTCGGGTCAACCTTTTTGATGAACTCTCTGTGAAGCATCCAAGCAACCCAGCCTGGAGAAACAGAGTTTCTTTCATCAAAATAAAGTCACATATATTGCACCATTGTCACGGAAACTCTTTTTCCAACTTAGCATTTCTTCTACGCACTTTGGGTCTGTAACCCAAACACCTTACATCACCACAAATGTCTTTAAAATTTTCTTTATTGAATATACAATTGTATCTGCAATAAATTGCAACCATTTATTTTACAAACAACTGTGTATCCTTCACTTGCCCGTAAAAGTCCCACCCTCTTGGCCTGAGAAACCAACCAACACCCCGCATCAAATCTACCAAAGCCTAAACTGACCTTTAACTTTCTTCTTTTCCTTCTTTTGTTTTTTCTTCTCAGGTTCTTTAGCTGGTTCTTAAGAAGGAGTAAACAATATATTAGACTTTTAATTTGAAAGCTTGTATTATACTAATATAATTTTGAAACAGAGATTAGCAAATGTAAATATCAACAATTTAAAGGTATGTGCATAACGGTATCTCCCTCTATCCAATACCAGTTACAGCTGCATACTAAACTACCCAGGTTTATTTGCAGTAGCACCAGGCTAAGCCACATATCCAAGCAAGTACGTCAATGGTAATTAGCCTGTTCTTTTTCTTTTTGTTTTTAATTCAGCATTAGCAATGATCTTGTTGCAATCCAAGGTGGTTTTATGGGGTAGTTTTCTTCATTAAGCTAATGAACTAAGAAAGTGCATGCATTTAACTTATTTATAATTATGGTACCTTTGACTTCATCTGTTGTAGTTTTCTCCTCAGTAACATTTACTGCAGCTGCAAGCACAATAACAAACAGATCAATGCACCAAATATAGCATTAGCTGAAATATGTTAATACTCATTTTGTTGCAAAATCATATATATATACTGTATATTGTTACCTCTGTGCTTCTTTCTTGTAGGTTTCTCCTCTGTTACATTTTTTGCTGTTGAAAATCAAATGAATAACTTCATAAAACATTATAACATTAAAAAGTTCAGATCTGAGAAATGTAAATTATGCTTGACATATGTTAGGATATAATAGTTCTGGCATGAGGTTCTTTAAAAGCATGGCACTGTGACAAGACCTGGACATTTTTTACTTAAGCAGATTGTTCAAAGTATCAGATAGCAAAAGTTAAATAGTTAGCTAAGTTGAAAAAAAGTTCAACCACAAGAAAACAAAGTAAATAAATGAATAGATGTAAAACTAAAAGACCGTGTACCATCAGAACCCCTAACCTCTTCACTGATTCTGAGGAAAGCAAAAAAAAAAAAGTTATAAAGCATGGTGCAGCTTGTTACATGCAGAAAATTTCTTCCTGAACCCTAAAAGCATAAATGTGTTATTATGTATTACCTATAAGCAGGAAAAGCATAGGTAGTCATTTAAATTTACTTTAAAGTGGCTGTAGCCGGAAAAAAAAGAAAATAAAAAGATCCTGTTCCTTTAAAGCAAGATATACAGCATAGTGCTTGTGCAGAGTTATTTGTCCCTCTCTATGCTTTAAAATACTTCGCTGATCCTGCCTTTTCCTGTGTCTGCCTGTGTGTGCTGACCACAGTATTAATGGCTGCTGATCCATGATACCGTGGTCAGTTTACGTGCCTCCATCTGCCCATTTGCTCTCCCTATCCCCCTCCCTCCCTGCCTGTCAGCTATGGAGTCAGTGTCAATCTGATACCTGCCCTTCCCTTCCTGCTGCTATTCTGTGTAAAATAAAGGTGTGTAATTACTAGAATACGCTCTATTATATGCAGCCATGTTGCACAGTGTCTTTGTTTTATAAAAATTATGCAGCTCAGTACCTTGCAGAGCACCGCTGTGTAGTCACCTGACCGCTCTCCTCCTGGCTGACATCAAAGGGGAATCTCAGCCCCTCCCTCTGTAGTCCTCAGACCAGTGAAAGAGAGCCGCAGGTGGTCACCTGACTGTACAGTGATGCTTTGACAAAGGTATTGTGCTGCATCATTTTTATAAAGCAAAGACACTGTGCAACATAGCTGCATATGTGTCTGACACATCTGACTGATCACCTGACAGGCTTAATGTCGGGCAGGGGCCCACTCCATTGTCCAATCAATAGCAAACATCGGAGACCGGACAGTCTCTTAAGGTGAGGCATTCTATGCAGACTGAAGAAAAGAAGAAAGATCCGCGCTTAGGATAAGCTATCTATAAAATAGTGCGTAAAATTTCTATAAATAAAACACTAATGGCTGCTGCCCACTCCAAAAGATGCACCCCCAATGGGGGAGCGTCAGGTGTAAATGTCAAAAAGGGAAGTGATTGGACAATTTTAAAATACACAGAACCTGCTTTTTGAGCCTTTGAATTTATATGGTTCTCACTTTCATAATTTATATAGTTATTTGCACGGCTGCACTTATTTATTTACTAGTATTTATATTGTCACCAGTGTGGGATGCACATAGTTCACCCACTTATTTATTTTCATTGCTTATGAGTATGCAGTTGCACTTTATTGAATAGATGGTTCTGACTATTCGGAATGCACCTTATTTAGTTTGATTAGTGCACTATATTTATTTTTTAGCACCTTTGCACACTAACTCTCTATATCACCATAATTTATTAATACTATCTTTATATGCTTTTATATTTTTATACATACATTTACATATATTTGCATATTTATGTTGAGTCTCAATAAGCCTTTTAGGTATTGAACACATTTATTTATTTATTGATTTGGTATCAGCCCATAGTGTTAATTTTACACACATATTACACACCCATTGTGTTTTTATATCCTATTACTTATATAGTTCTCATTCCCACATACATTTTATGTGCATTTGCATGTGTTGAACTTGGTCTTGAACTATAGGAGCCTAACCCAGATTTCCCATTAACCTACTTTCCTGGCAGCGCCAATCACTTCCCTTTTTGACATTCTATGCAGACTCCACCCCTACCAAGGAAGTCGCAGCTGAGAGAGCATTGACGTAACGCGTATAGCGGGCGGAACCTGCATACCTGACGTCACATCCCTTCCTGAACTGTGATGAGCAGCTTTACATGCTTGCACTGTCGAGTTCCTTTTATGTTAGTCCCATTTATTTATTAAAACACCTTGTTAAATGAAGCAGAGAGCACAAGATTCTTTCCTTTTACTTCCTGTAAATATCGTTAATATCTGAGATCGGAGGTGGAACCCTGGATTACTACCCTTGTTTGTGGATTTACATCTTATACTCCCCAGTGATGGAAAAAAGCTGTTGTGGACCCAAGGTAATTCCCGGGTCTATGAGCAAGATGAGAGGCCACTTAAGATGGTGAAGGGAACTCACACGATCACGGAGGTGTTACCCTATGTGTTGGACTATGGGATTTATTTGATGGACTTGTTTTTCAGTCACTATATTTCTGCACAATTTATGATTTGCACTACTAAAGAGAATTTGTTTATTTAGCACGTATAAGTGTTTATATGTACACATATTTATTTTGTACACAGATTCATTTGTCTGGCGCAACACTTTTCTGTTGGATATTTTGTTTTTGATTGTGAGGAGTGAGCACAATTTAGGTGTAAGCAGCTGGATTTGAATAATATTTTTTGCACGTATTATATTTTTTGCATATATATATGCAAAAAAGGACCGGGTGCTAAGAAATAACTCAATCACCCAGCGCTTAATAATAAATGCGGCAATATCTCATGTACATATAGACCAAAAGAAATTAAAATCTTAAAATCTTAAAAAGCAGCTGCCTAAAAGAAAATAACATTGGAAGCATTTTTGGTGATGGACTTTTGTCACACTGGACTCTGACACCCTATCTTATCTCACAATTTTACGTATAGGGAGAGCTTTATTCACATAGAGCTGTATGATTTGGTTTTTATAGTTGTATAGCGCTGCTTGTGTTTATCAATTTATTGGTACGCACCTGTTTTATATATATATATATATATATATATATATATATATATATATATTATTATTTTTTTTGCACATATTTTAGCACAAAGAAATATTTTTTGATATGAATAGTATGATGTAATATAGTGTATCACATTTTTTGCGCTGATAGTTTTCATTATATTTGCAATATTCGTGATGTAGCTTGGAGCAGAATTGTTAATGGTTTGAATTGTATTCATTGGCAATTGCAGCCTGTGTAAAGGTAGGCCTATGAGAAGGGGGTTGCAATAGTCAAGGCAAGAGATAACAAGGGAGTGAATGAGATGTTTAATGGTTTCATTACGGCATATTTTAGAAATGTTACAGAGGTAAGTCTACAGGATTTGGACAATGATTGGATTTGGGGCTAAAAAGACAGCACAGAATCCAGGATTACACCTAGTACCCTGGTATAAGGAGAGGGGCAAATAGTTGTATTATTGATATTAAAGGCAAAGTCAGGGAGGAGGGCACAGGCAGGGGGCAATATTGCAAGCTCCATTTTAGAAAAAAATAGTTTAAGGAAAAGGTGTGGCATCCATGCCAATATGTCATTTAGTAAGTTAGTAATGCAAAAGGAGACTGAAGTGAAGTGAGAAGTAAAGAGAAAAAGTTGTGTCAAGAGCATAGAAATGGTATGGAAGGAAGTGATAAAGAGAGGGGGTGTAGATAGAGAAAAGAAGGAGTCCAAGGACAGAATCTTGATGATCACTACAGAAAGGGGGAATTGGAGAGGAGGAGGAGATGTAGGCAACACTGAAGGAACACTGTGATAGGAAGGAGGAATATCTGGAAAGAGCATTGTCTTGGAGGCCAAGGGAGTGGAGTTTCTTGAGTGGGCGGTCAACAGTATCAAAAGTAGCAGGATGGTATAGTAGTAAGAGTATGGCGTTGTGGCCATAGGATTTGCAGTTAATAAATTGTCCAGTGAGGGTATTTTAAAGTATGATTGTGATCAGTTCATACTTTGGAGGGGAAGTTGCCAGTAGAGAGGGAGAGATTAAATATGTGAATGAGAGCATAGGATACAGCAAAAGGATGACCATAGTAGTTGCAAGGGATTAGGGTCCATCAGAGAGATGGTTAGGCAGGTGTCTGTGAAAAGTTTGGTAATCTCTTCTGTAATAGCAGTGTTAAAAGTGGAAAGTATTGAATGCTCTTTTATACAGGGTATGTAAAGTGTGGAAGATATCTGTACACTAGAATTGCATCAGTATTGCAGTGGAATACTGGAATTGCATCAGTATTGCAGTATTTTTGAAGTGATTAGCGATCTCCTGTGCAGTGAATTAGTTAGTGGGTGGAAGTTGTGAGGGACAAAGCAGGGAGTTATAGACAGAGGAGAGCCAATGATGACAAGATGAAACAGTATAATTGGGAGAGATGAAGTGGGCTTGTTTGACAGCATGGAGGCAGGAATTGTATTTTAGAAAGGCAGATTTGAATAAACTAACTTAAGGATTTACACACAGTGAATATGAACACTTAATTTAATGGCTGCATCTAGATATATGGATAGATTGAAAATGTCCCAAGTAATGGTTAACTATATGTTAACTGTCTATGAATATTACAGTAGAGAAGATCTTGGGGGCTTTCTTTTTGAGTATTAATCAACATGTTATATACACTGTTTGGAAACATCCAGTAGAATTCTCCCTTATGCTCCTTGTTCAATTAATGCTGAAACTATATCTTTACATATAATTATTATCAAGGATCATCACTGGGAGAATATTAGCAGAGTGTATTCCATTATTGCTAAATCTAATCCTGGAATCTTATGGGACATTTAAAGGAATACAACCAGCAATTTTGCATAAGCTATGGAGATAATTAACTGTCCTATTTCTAGTGTTGTACAACTGCTGACACACAGGTTTGAGTGATATTGCTGGACAGGATTTTTATTCTGTATTAGGTTTAAGTTTAGAGGGAAGCCTTTTCAGGATGCTAGATTATGTGATGTAATCATTTGATCTTTTTTACGGCTTTGATTGTACTGGCTCATTCCATTGATAGCACACACATTGTGCACTTGCCCCCCCTCATTTGGATAGCAGAATTAACTGTCTGGGGAGGATGATAGTACTGTAAAAATTGTACATAGGAGAACTCTCCTTATATTGGGGTATACAGTTGGTGGGATTTTAATGAGGTTTAATATAGCTTAGTGTTTTATGTTTTTTTTGTACAATAAATTAACTTAAGAGGGGTACATAGATATTGTAATGTTTTTTGTTATATATTTGATATCAACATTAATATTGTAGCATTAAATGGAATTTGCCAGCTAAAGTCTAAGAATAGCGTTCCTTTTGTTGTCCCTTTTTGATGCAAGTCACAATAGACTCTGCACAGGTGAGGGGTTTGTGGGCCTAAAACTGGGTTTGTGCATGTTTTTAATCTGTATTATTTATAAACCAGGTTAGGAGCACTGGACCTATAACAGAATCTAAAGTTGAGAGAGGCTGTATCAGAATATTAAATAGGAATAACAATTTAAAGAAGAAATTGTAAAGCCATCTTTTTACGACAACTAATGCCAAGCAAAAATAAACAAATATCAAACCAACCAACCAGCCAACCAATGGATCTATAAAAGATACAAATTACACTTTAGAATAGACAAGCCAAAGTCCAGATCATACCCACAGTAAGATATTGTGTATGAATGTTAACAGAGATGTGCATTCATTTGAGTGTATGCATAGCCAAAACTTTATTTTTTAGTGGAAAAAGGAACAGACCCCCGTCATACTTGTTTCTGTTATTCATGGCTCCACTGAGGAGGTTCACCCTCTTTATTGGCCTGGTGATGGTTGTCATATAACAAAAAGTGATTGGGGATCATAATTTGTGGGTCTCACCAGAAAGAGATGAAAGGGAAATCTTCCAGTGAGAGCACCTGTTCATGTAACAGCTGTCTACTGCCTTTCCTACTGTACACTTATAAGGTCTAATGCAATATAACTACCATTTATTAAACCATAGAAGCATATTTGTCAAAAGGTTTGTCCAGATTTTGGACAGGTTCCTCCACCAATGCTTTTTGTATATTTACTGGCGTGAAGCCTTTTATTTTCATTAGTATTTTCAAATGTATGCTCAAGTTAATTTGTGAAACCTGATAACATCATAGTTACATAGTTAATCTGGTTGAAACAAGACACAAGTCCATCCAGTTCAAGCCACAGAAAAAAAACAAAAACACATAAATTAAAAACTTCCATATACACAATCCTACACCCACAGTTGATCCAGAGGAAGGCAAAAACTCCAATAAAGCATGATACAATGTGTTTCAGTGGGGGAGAAATAATTCCTTCCTGATCCCCCATGAGGGAAACAGACATTCCCTGGATGAACTCTATACCTATAAATATTAGTATCCGGTTATATTTTGTGCATTTAGGAAATAATCCAAGCCTTTTTAAAAACAATCAAAACAATCTGTTCGGCTGGCCAGAACAAGTTCTTGAGGGAGTCTATTCCACATTTTCACAGCTCTTACTGTGAAAAAGCCTTTCACTAACTGGGGTTTAATCTCTTTTCCTCTGGACGTTAAGAGTGCCCCCTTGTTCTCTGTGATGACCTTGAATTGAATAACTCTAAACCAAGTTTACTATATGGAACACTTATGTTGATCACATTACCCCTCCACCCCTTGATTTCCTCTCCTCAAGGTAGAATAAACTGAATTTATTCAGTTCAGCTTATCTTTCCTCATAACAAAAATCCACCATGCCTCTTACTATTTTGGTTGCCCTTCTCTGGAATTTATTCTGGATCCCAATATCCTTTTTGTGAACAGTTGCCAAAAACTGAACTGTATATTCTAGATGAAGGATAACTAATGATTTGTACAGGGACAAAATTCTCTCTCTCTCTATTTGCAGTCCATACATCTTTAACCGCTTGCCAACCACCCACAGTATATTTACTGCAGCAGTCAGGAGCCTGCAGGGCGCCGGAGGCACGCTCCCGCCCCCGCTTGTTCACGGGCATCCCCGCGCGAGTGATTGGTGGCCACTCGCGATCTCCCGCTGGAGAGGGAGAAAGGCAGGTGGCTGATTTAAACAAAGCCGCCTTTCATTCTCCTTGGTGTAACTGCAGAGATCATACGATCCTGCTATGTAGGATCGTATGTCTCTGTGGTTACATCACAAGCCACGCCCCTTTACAGTTAGAATCACGCCCCTAGGGACACACTTAACCCCTTGATCACTAATAAAGTTAACCCCTTCCCTGCCAGTGTCATTTTTACAGTAACAGTGCATATGTATAGCACTGATTACTGTAGTGATGTCACTGGTACCCACAAAAGTGTCAAAAATGTTAGTCAGGGGTCTGATCTGTCCGCCGCAATGTCGCAATCCCGCAAAAAAAATCGTAGATTGCCGCCATTACTAGTTAGAAAAAAAAAACAATAAAAATGACATAAATCTTTCCCTTAGTTAGTAAACGCAATAACTTTTGCGCAAACAAATAAAAATACGCTTATTGCAATTTTTTTTACCAAAAATATGTAGCAGAAAACAAATTGGCCTAAAATGTTAAAAAAATTAGATTTTTCAATTTTTTTTTGGGGGGGGGGGATTTTATATAAAAAAAATTGAAAAATATTGTTATTTTTTTCAAAATTGACGCTCTTTTTTTGTTTATAGCGCAAAAAATAAAATCTCACAGGTGATCAAATACCACCAAAAGAAAGCTCTGTTTGTGGGAAAAAAAGGACGTCAATTTCATTTGGGTACAGCGTCGCACGACCGCGCAATTGTCCGTTAAATGCACGCAGTGCCGAATCGCAAAATAGGCCCTGGTCTTTGAGCAGGAAAATCCTCCGGGGGCTTAAGTGGTTATGCAAGAAAGTATTTAGATCGCTTTGGAAAATTAAACAGTGAAATTAGATCAGCTTCTAAGTTGGAGACATTCTGTAAGGACATTATTCGACTGCATAGCTTGGGGTCATCTGAAAATACTGAGATGGTACTTTTAATCCCAAACTCTATATTATTTACAAATCTAATAAAGTAAGGGTTCCAACACTGAACCTAGAGGTACACCACTAATAACCTTAGACCATTCAGAGTATAAATCCAGAACAATTTTTATCTAAATACTGTGTTTTAGCTAGTTTTCAATCCATTTACACACTGAATTTTCTAACCCTGTAGACTTTACCTTGCACATATACGTGTGTGGGGAACTGTGTAAAATGCTTTTACAAAATCCAAGTATACTTTATCCACAGCCACTCCTTTTTCTAAGGTTTTGCTTACCTCCTCCATATTTGTTTGACATATTCTGTCTTTCATGAATCCATGCTGTCTATTGCTTAAAATATATATATTTTTTTATAGTAAAAACGAATCTATGTGGTCTTTTATTAAACTCTGTATTATCTTTTCAACTGTAGAAGTTAAGCTAACATAATTATGGATACTTTGTAAAGACTTTGACCCCTTTTGAATTATAGGCACCACATTGGCCTTACGCTAATCCAGTGGCACTATGCCAGTCATTAAAGAGTGCCTAAAAATTGGAAACAATTGATTTGAAATCACAGAGTTCAATTCTTTTAGGACCCATGGGTGTATGCCCTCTGGTCCAGGTGCTTTATTCTTTGCTTTAATTATGTTTAAATATTTCTGGACCATATCAATTTGAAACCGTAAGGGTTCATTTGGGGCTATGTCAACATTATTATCATTATGGACTTGAGCTCCCCCATGCCCCTTTGTATACACAGAGCTGAAGAAAGTATTTAATATATTTGCCTTCTCTTTGTCCCCAGGCAGTAACTCCAGATTATTTTGTAAAGGGTCGTTTCCTCCTTCACAAGGTTTCTGAATTTTTCAGGCATTCCATGAAATTCAGTCATTTTATCTATTGCAAGTTGATGAACAAGTTGATAACAATCTGATTCTCTCCTGAAACATTCATTGTATGATTTGGGGTGTTTTAGTCCCAGTGAACTAGATTTCATTTAGAGAGAAACACTCTCATGATTTTAAAATATATTATTTGTCAGATAAAATAATATTTAATCAATCCAAGACGTTAAATAAGATGATAATTTATTATCTTTTTATGTAAAGCTCAGCATTGGAAGTGACCCTTCTTTCATTTTACATTGCATATGTGACACACTCATACATTCAGTTCTTACAAGCACCATGTAACCTAGTTACTCTTGTAAATGTGTGACATTTAATCTTCACTGGTTCACGGAGTCAATTTTTGCTGGTTCATAGGGTAGAATTCAAAGATAAATGTTTGCAAATAGTGTTTATCTTTTTTTACAGGTCTAGCAAATGCTTACTGTAACACTGATATGACTGATTGATGTGTTAATATCCTGCACATGTTTGGCATATAACCCAACAAGCAAGGTAGCAAAATGTAACTGATGTAAAATTTTCAAGACCATTGAACAAATGTGTCAGGCTGTTATTCACTTTATAGATGCCTGAAAGAATATTGAATTGTTAAGGTTGTGAGTTAATTTGTGCTCTACAAATACAAAGGCATTAATCCCAAAAGCAAACATTTATTATATTGTAGCTAGGATGTGGGGGCTGCATTTGTTTTCTTTTTTAGGCTTTCTTTTCTTTGTTTTCATCTGGTGAACCTGCCTGTAAGAGAACAAGCTCTCCAGCAAATTTACTCCAGACAGGGGTACCTACAAAGGTCAGCTTTTTTAATCATGTAAAACATTTATCCTGACAGGAAAGCGCTGTAACTGCTTGTAACTACAGTGTGAGCTGGAGTTTGGCTTAATTTTGTTAGTGTGTCTAAATCTGCTGGTACATTCAACATACCCTGTCCCCTAGACTGACAATGCTGCTGGCCAAAGGTGCCCCTGTGCTCCTTTATGCAGAGTGTAGGCACTTTAAAACAATAGTTGTGTAACTGGCCAGACCACCAGGTGAAAAGGGAAAGAAGCCTCAAGAAAGAAAACCAATACAGCCACCACACCTAACGACTGCTAAGTTGCAATGTATTCCATTTACTGTTTTTTGTTTAAAGAGGAAGTAAAGTCTTCCATTTTTTTTCCCCCTGCAAAGTAAATGCATAATGTGCTAGTATGCATCGCACTTACCTGCAAATGAATCCCACGTTGTCCCTCATGGCGGCCGCATCCAGCTTCGCCTGTCTTCCTTCCGGGTCTGCGGACTCCGTCTGTATTACTGGCCGGAGCCGCGTGACGTCACTCCCGTGCAAGCGCACAGGAGCCGCCAGTCATGGCACATGGCTCTGAAGAAACGGCACAGGTGGATTTTCATTCAGAGCGCATTTGCCGATGACATCATCGGCCGCATGCAATGTAAATATCTCCTAAACGGTGCAAGTTTAGGTGGTATTTACAGCACCTATAGGTAAGCCTTATTATATGCTTACCTATACGTACAAGTTATAAAGTTGGGTTTACAACCACTTTAATACCACTTTAAGCAAAAGTATCCATAAGAAAAAAATAAATACATATACACTGTGTATATATATATATATATATATATATATATATACACAAATACAGTATATATATGTTCTTCACACACACACAGGAGCGGAAACTTTTGAAGACCCCTTGTACATACTTTTTTATAGATCGTTTTTTTACTATGATATTTTATTTTTACTGATAGAGGTTCCTGTTATTATATTTCTCAACCCTGCTCAAGGGGAACTGATAAGCTCCCTAAATGTGTAGAGTAACTGCGTTTGAGACAGACTTCAGAAATCTTTGAGTTAATAAGGGCTACAAATGCTTATAATAGATGTTTTAGGTAATTTTAAGAATATATTACTTTTGTGTTCTTTTTGTTCATGACTTCAATATTTCCCTCAGTGAGCAGGTGGAATAATTACAGAGTAAATCAAATGGGATAATTTAGCCGTGTGTAATTAAGAAAAATTTTCAAAGAAGTGGCTGCTATATTAGGCAGGAAGTAAAAAACCCAAATCATCTCCATTTGAGAAAGTTATAATCTAAAATGAAGAGGTTTCAGCTCATAAAAATCATTACAAGATAAAAGTAGCTAAACAGAATACAAATAAAAATGGCTTAGCTGAGCTGGAGCAATATGTGAATGAATTAACACATCTTTTTAAATTCTGGTTAGGTAATATTTCATTTTATTGTGATAACCTTATACCTTTTTTTATTTTATTTAGATATATTATTGTACACTTGACACTGGTCAAAGTAGAAAATAAAAAATTTTCTTAAAATAAAAAAATGTTTACAAGTCAATATCACCAAAAAAAACCTTGTTTGTCCTTGAAATTATAATTATATTCCCTTTTTTTTTTATCTTAACCAATGACAACATTATCATTGAATAAACATGCCTGGAGCATAAATGTTACATTGGCTTTGCTCAATAGGAGGTATACAGGTGCAAGAGCTAAAGTGGCGTTGAGGTAGAACGAAACCCCTACTAGATGACATTTAGTTAGCTGACAAAATTGTAAACGAAAGCCCCACACCACTAATAGGAGGTCGAGATACAACATTATTCAGAGGTCAGGGGGACAATCCAAAAAATAGCCAATGCATTTTGAGGATCCAAGAATGCCCCTTTATCAGGGGTTAATTCACAACATTGTGAATAGAAGTTAACTGGACCTTTAATGTTGTTTTTTTCACTGTGATTGCAAGAATAGGTCTTATCTGCAGCTGGTTTGGAAGCAGTATAATTGGAAGCACAGGCCTTACAGCAGCTAGTTTGACATCATTCCAATTGCTTAAGCGCTGTAAATCATAAACAACTGCAAGTTTTTTTTTCAAAAAAATACTGCTGTTTCATTCTTTTTTTTTTACATCTCAGGGTTGCTGACCTTCTCCAGCCTCTTTAGTCATTTCCTGTCTACATGCATTCACTCCAGCATTGGCTGTACATCATTGCTTTGGACAGGCCTCCTTATGATATCAGTGTTGGACCATGCCTACAAAATAAGGGTGGTAATGCAGCTGCCTGTATTGTCACCTGTAGATCAGATGACAATTCAATACCAGGGATGTGTGAAGCAAGCAAAGGTCTGTTTACAGGAGATTCAGCAAAACCGAGAAGGAAGTCAAAGAACACTGAAGATATTGCTGAACCCACTAAAATCAATAGGAGCTGAATCTTGCTAATTTTGAATGGCTTTTTAAAGTCTAATTTGTAAGTTATTGCTAAAACTTGTCATGGATGTCACAATAGACACATACCAATGTAATATTTTTATTTTAAATACCATTCAGTGGGGGAGAGAGTCTTTTAATGTGGCTTAAGAAGTAACATTTTTAAAAGTAGACAAATTCTTTAAACAAAATGCTTAGGGATCTCTTAAACCTGCATGTGAAATTATGAAACTGTAGGATTCAACCATTTAAAAGTGACATAAAATACTACCTCTAAATGACAGATCCCTGGTCGATGGTGTCATGCAGGATCCCCAATCCATTTGTTTACAAACAGATTCCTGCTGGGGCTCTATCAGTTTTGTGACAGTAGTGCAGTAGGGCAAAATCATTGGACACCTTGTGGCAGCATTGACAACATCGTTGGATGGTAGATCATTATGACGAACACGGTATCTACATTGCAGGATGGGGTTTATGAGAAATTTGCATAGGGGGCATTGTATATCTTTTTTGAGAGAGCATATTATTAAAAGATGATTCATGGTATGGGCAAATTTAATTATTTTTTAGTTTTTTGGGGGGTTGAGGTAAGAAGGGTTACTTATGTACCCTTTACTCATTCCTGAAAAGGATATGCGTACTGTCCCTTCAAAAAAGACAGAAAAATGGCATAGTCCCCCTTAGAATTCATACCAGACACTTATCTGAGCATGTAGCCTGGAACCATAAAGGGGAAGGTAGAAAACATATGATTCCTCCACTCCTCCCATTGATATCTATGCTCCTGCGGGAATGAGTATGGGCATATAAGTACTCTTCTTACTCATTCCCCATACATTTAAAAGATTAAAAAAAGTATTTCATTAAAAAATATGCCCCCCCCCCCTCAAAAAAAGTAAATGAAGTGCCTTGCTGTGAATGAAACATTAATCATTTCACCCAGCAATGTAGATCCTCATCAGTCAGGACAACCCTTAGCTTGGTAATCTTGCCACACTATCCTGCCATCCTACCAGGACAAAATTTACAGATCTCTGGCCAGCTTTGGGTTGTAAACAGATTTATCACCACTAAATGACAGATTCCTGGATGGTTTATTTACGCAGCAAAAATCTGTAAATTTGCAGTGGTAGCACTACTGTAAGAAAATGACAGATCCCCAGTTGGCTGCTGTTTGTAAACAAACCAGCTGGAGATCCTGTGGGATGTCATTACCATATTAGATCAATGATGTCACTCCAAATCCACAGCTGATTTGTTTACATACTGCAGCCAGCCAGGGATCTGTAATTTTTGCATATGGAGTGCAATTGTTTTACATATTCAGATAGTAAGTCTAAATGGTGGCACTGAAATATCATCAGGTGGGGGAACAACATCTTCAGGCAGCATGTCAGTGTGATTAAACAGAATCTGCATTGCTGGATTGTAAATGTAAATCTATGTATGTTGAATTTACATTGTTGGACATTATTTATTTTTATTAATAAAGGGCATTTTCATGGTAGCGGCAGGTATCTGGGGGGGGGGGGGCTCTTTTATTCTAATTTAAACTCCCAGATTCTGATAAGTATCTCCCACAACCCTCACACCTTTTTCGGGACAGACAATGGGAAAAGGCCCCATCCCCTCAATGGTGAGGACATGGTGCACTTGCAAGAGGGGGAGAGGTTTTGCTGGGGAAGGGGGGTAGACCCTTGGAGCTGGGCTTTGGTGTATGAGTCTGGAATCTATTGTCAGCAATATAATACAAAATGGGTATGCTCTTTTTTCTGTTGACGTCTTATACTCTCTACTACGGTTGAGCGTACATGGACTGTATTGTTCGGGATAGTACCAGACTTTTGGGTGTTTTGTACCTGGACTCGGACCCAAACATTTTACTGTATATTCGGGATACAGTCCGTTGTTCAGTAATTTTATTTCATGTTTTGGCGCGGTTTTAATGTTTTGGCGCAGTTTTAATGGAGCAGTTTTAACAGCTGCAGGGCAGCCAATCAACAAGCGTTTAACTAGTGTGCCCTTAGAAGCCATCACAGCCATGCCTACTTATGGCATGGCTGTGATTGGCCAGTGCAGCATGTGACCCAGCCTCTATATAAGCTGGAGTCACGTAGCGCCGCACGTCACTCTGCTCTAACTACTGTAGGGTCAGGTTCCTGCTGCTGCTGATATGAGGGAGAGAAAGGAGATTATTGTAGGGGCAGGCTGGAGATTGCTTTCAGGAAGAGAATAAGAAGAATCTTCTTTAATCAGACAGCGATCTACATTGATTTTATTGTGTGGGTGTGCAGTGCATGATCTTTTTGCCCTGACCTGAGCCCAGTGAGGAGGAGGGAGAAAAAAAAAACTTTTATCAGTCTGTTAGTTGGGCGGCTTGCAGCATGTAGCAGCCATGTAATGCAAGCTCAGTGCATATGTGTCTGCTTAATCTGGATTTAAAAAAAAAAACTTTTTTCCTTCATATTTTACAGTGACATACAGTGTTTAGACACTGCTGTTTTAATCTGCTATTCAAAAATCAACAATTTAAGAGGAAAAAAAATATTTTTCAGGTTTTCATTCAAATGTTTTATTTTTTTTACTCAATAGCGGAATAGAACAACAACAGTATCCAACCTGTTAGGCGTGTGGTGTGTAGCAGCCATGTAATGCTAGCTCAGTGCATATATGTCTGCTTAATCTGGATTTAAAAAAAAAAAAACTTTTTTCCTTCATATTTGACTGTGACATACAGTGTTTAGACACTGCTGTTCTAATCTGCTATTCAAAAACCAACAATTTAAGTGGAAAAAAATATTTTTCAGTTTTTCATTCAAATTTTTTTTTTTTTATTCAATAGCATAATAGAACAACAACAGTATCCAACCTGTTAGGCGTGCGGCGTGTAGCAGCCATGTAATGCAAGCTCAGTGCATATATGTCTGCTTAATCTGGATTTAAAAAAAAAAACTTTTTTCCTTCATATTTGACTGTGACATACAGTGTTTAGACACTTCTGTTCTAATCTGCTATTCAAAAATCAACAATTTAAGGGAAAAATAAAAATTATTCATTTATACGTTACTGTGAGATACACCCTTTGGATACTGTTGTTCTATTCCCATTTAGGGAAAAAAATTAAATTGCGGCCTAGTCTGCATATCTTACTGTGAGATACACCCGTTTGATACTGTTGTTCTATTCCGCTTTTCAATAAAAACCCATTTAGGGAAAAAATATTAAATCATGGCCTAGTCTGTATCTGTACGTGTGAGATACACCCTTTGGATACTGTTGTTCTATTCTGCTATTCAATAAACACCCATTTAGGGGAAAGAAAGATATTAAATTGCGGCCTAGTCTGTATCTATGCGTGTGAAATACACCCTTTGGATACTGTTGTTCTATTCCACTATTCAATAAACACCCATTTAGGGGAAAGAAAGATATTAAATTGCGGATTAGTCTGTATCTGTACGTGTGAGATACACCCTTTTAGATACTGTTGTTCTATTCTGCTATTCAATAAACACCCATTTAGGGGAAAATTAATAATTTACAGCGTTTGCTGAATATGTTACTGTGAGATACACCCTTTAAATTTGTTTGGCGCATCTCCTTCCACCACCGAGGATTGCAGGGCGCTTCAGTTTGACTCCTGTTGCTAACTCCTCCTACTCCCCTTACTCATCCTCATCTTACCGCCTCCGCATCCGGAGCAGTGATCATTTCCAAGGCTTTCAGGGCAGTCATTCACAAGTGGCTCAGAGGGTGGGTTCCTGCACCCACAAACGCCAGGTACACAATTGTCCAGCAAGGGCACAGTTCTGGAGGATGACGAGGTGGAGGATGAGGAGGAGGAGATGGAGGAGGAGGAACCATGTTCACAGCAGGGTGGCACCCAGATAACTGATAACAACAGATACTACACTTGATCTTAGCCAAAAGTTCGAGAAGCGATGCTGGTGGCATTCCCACCTGACAGTGGGGGCACAGTGGAAGCACAAGGCGAAGGCAGAGGAGGAAGAGGTCACCAACACAGCCAGGGCACCGCCAGCACCTCAGGGTTAGCATGTATGAAATGTGGAAAAGCTTTGTCAGCACGCCACAACAACCAGGACCACCAGCTGTTTTTTTTTTGTTTTTTAAAGCCCGTGGCGTGTGAACACACTCAGACTATCACTCGGTGGGTGCATAAAAAAGTGCACAGGGTGTACACATGGTCCCTGACCCTGATCCCCTGGGGCGCAAGGCTCCTGACAGGGACTGGGTCACTTACACTGGCTAACCTGGCCGAAACCAGGCAGCCCCGTTCTTTAGGAGGTCTGCTGAAACAGACCACCCCAAGTACTAGGTGGGGCTCTCCCCAAGAGAGACCCCATGAGTGAGGAGGAACCAAGCCAGAAGGCCATATCCACCCCCTCCCAAGACTTTCAGGGACAGGCCCAAAGACCTACACCCTACTAATCAGGCTGTGCAAAATAAAGTGTACCGCCACAATAAAAAACACAAAATGTGAGACACACAACACATAAAAGTGGGGAAAGGGATAGTGCAGAAGTTCAAGGTTAGTGCCACGTTGCAATACTATGGCAGGCCCTTCGGCCAGGAATAAAAAATTCCTCTGGTCCTGACTCCTGACCAAAAGGCCCAACCCTAGAGGCAGGTGTGAAAAAAACGTGTGTAGGAAGTGCAGTGTCCTTGGTGCCATACTCATAGTGTTGCCATCCACCGTGAATTATGGCACCCCTGGACTGCCACTCCAGGGGCACATACACCACGGGCTTTTCAGAATCCCGGTCCCTGGCAAGACCAGTGCAGCCCCGTCCCTACCAGAAGGCCTCAGAACTTAGACAGCTTTGGGAGAGCCCGGCCCACAACCAGGGACACATACCTTTTCCAAGGCCAGACTCAACCCAGAAGTGGGAAAAAAGCCCCCCTGCCGCCGTCACCGTTCCTTACCATATACCATATACAGTTCCTTACCGTTCCTTACGTACTTTACATGTACTAAATGACGGGTCTGCCCCCTTCAACTTCTGGGTCTCCAAATTGGGCACATGGCCTGAGCTTGCCCTTTACACCTTGGAGGTGCTGGCCTGCCCTGCAGCCAGTGTATTACCTGAATGTGTATTTAGCACGGCTGGGGGCGTTATCACAGACAAGCGCAGCCGCCTGTCCAGAGACAATGTGGACAAGCTGACGTTCATTAAAATGAACCAGGCATGGATCCCACAGGACTTGTCCGTACCTTGTGCAGAATAGACATGTATACCGGCCTTACCCAGCCATTGTTGTATTTTTGATTTATACCCTAATTTAAAAAGAAATTTAAAATTAAAAACAAAACCAGTGTTGGCTACCTCGTCCTCCTCCACCGCCACTTCCACCTACACCGCCACATCCACCGCCACCTCAACCTTCTACTCCATATGGGCCTCGTCCTCCTAGATCAAGTTAATTTTTTTATTTTTATGTTTTTTTATGTTATTTTAAGTTATTTCCCTATCCACATTTGTTTGCAGAGCACTTGCCATGCTCTTAAGAAGAGCTGCAATTCATAGGGAAATCAAAGCCTGCAGAGGGATTGACAAGGACCTTCTTGAATTTTGCACACAAGTGTCATTCTGAAGTCTGATTAGAAATTGGGACTTTGTCAGTTAATGACAAGCACTAGAGAAAGAGAGAAATTTTGGTGATATGGGCAAAGATGGGGAGATAGAGGCCTGAGATGCAAAGATCAAGGTTGAAAACACAAAATTTAGAACTGATCTTTTCATACATTTTGGGTAATGAAAATGCTGGTTTGGCAACAGAGGTAAAGATCCAGTACAGTAGGCAGGCGATGACAAATACAAACTTTGTAATTGATTTAACAGGGAAATTTCACTCAAGTTTCTGCCCTGGCATGCTCTTTGTATATTGAAAACCTGTGTGGGTAGACATAAAGTTATTTTAAATAAAGGCTGTTACTGTCTCCAGCAAAAAATATACTGCTTAGCTAATGGAAAGAAATAATTAAGATTATGATGTCAATATAACAATATTGTACAAATATGGCCAACTGTTTAACAAAGAATTATATGTTAAATGTATCTAGCTTTGAATGCATAATAAAGTTCTGATTTTAGTTAGCAGCAAAAACAAATCAGCAAAGCTTGTAAAAAAACCAAAGTGTTATTAATTTAGTATACCACTAATATAGATTGCTTGTAAGCAAATGTGCATGCAAAAAAGTAGATTGGAAGGAAAGGTGAGCAAAAAAAGCACAGTCTTACTGCTGTTTTCTAACATTTTTTTTAATGCCAGTAATATAAAAAAAATGACAACTGTATTACATTAATTATACATTATTGTTTGATTAGCATTGGCATACTTTAAAAATAGTACATGAGTCTGGTAAGATTCTGCAATTGAATACAGTAAAAAACAGTAGTTCATTTTTAATTTAAAGTCCAAGCACTGAGCCAAGTTTATTTGCTTGCACATAATAAATATCAAAAGCAAATTATAATATATTAATACAATTATGCAAAAGCGTTAACTGGCTATAATTTAAGGAGAATTCCACCTCAGCATATTGTGTTAAGGGAAAGACACTCTAATACCACCATCACACATTTCATTGCTATACTTCTACCATGGTTTTGACACAAGTTTCATTCCCACTTACCAAAGATAAACTGGGAATTGTTTATCTCTTTATTGCTTGAGTGGATTCCCCCTTTAATGTTACAGCCTAATACAAAAAGCAGTGGATAAGCACATGCATTTAAAATGTGCTTTTACAGAATAAATTATTTGTTAAGGTTCAATCCATTTTCGAAGAGGAAACACGCGCTTTTACTTCACAGTTTCCATTTTAAATACTGTATATGCACTTTTCCTGCTTTTCCCATTTTTTGTAGAAGATGTCAATAACAGCTTGAAGTAAAATGGATTGTAAACTTATCCAAATCCATGCGGTCCCCGGGTTATAAACATCCAACTTACAAATGATTCCTTCTTACAAACGGAGAGAGAGACAACAGAAAGTGAGAGGAAATCTACCCCTAGGAAGGGAAATTCACTCCTGTAAGAGTTCTTTGTGTCTCCACTGAACTTTATCACAAACCCTTGTTTCCACAACAACCCAAAATTTTCTAAATCCAACTGTCATAGGGACAGAATGTGATGTGAACTCTTCTGAAGAGGGACACCGACAGCAAAAGAAACAGTAGAGGGGGTGGTAACCCTTCCCTATGCTATCCAAAAAACTTAAAAACATTTTTTTGGGCTGGAGCTACACTTAAAAAATGCACCTGTTTTGACCTACAAACAAATTCAACTTGAAAACAAACCTACAGATCCTATCTTGTTTGTAACCCGGGGACTGCCTGTATATAGTAAATAACATCTGAACAAAACACACATTATATATAAGTCAAAATGCCATGCTGAATGTTCTCACTGTACTCAAAAACTAAAAATTTGATTAATTTGCCTAAAATGCAAGTTAGAAGAAAGAATGAGTCCTTGAGGCTCTACATATGAAGCTTAAGCCTCACTAATTTTATATAAACATATGTATAAATAGTGTGTGAGGGTGCACAGCACCACAATAAGATGGAAATGGTCCGTGCATGCAACGGTGTGTGTTCCCAACAGATCACCAACAATAAACAATAGGGAGAGAGGTGGTTGCAGCACTGAAAGCATAATTTATTGCTCATAAAAAAAATAACAATATATGGCAATGTTTCAGGCATCCCTGCCTTTCATAATGCTAGCTTGTATTAGCTTAACAATGGACATTTTAAGCTGGAGACTGGAAATTACATCAGATTATTGAGCATTATTTACAAAGTAATTATAAGCCATAGAGAAATGCAGCTAACAAAGAACTAACAACAGGTGAAATACAATAATTCCCAATCAGAATACAGATGAATATCTCCTACTCTAAAGGAAGTCTGAAATACAAAGGACATAGAATGAAATATGTACAGTGATAATTCTTAAAGAAACAAAAAATGATCACGGTAATGTTTTAACTCTTGTGGTTCAAGACTATTCCATTTATGTATCTAGTATGTCTCTCTGAGTTCGAGTGCAGTTACATGCTCAGCACCTCTTTCACTGTAAAGGTTAAATCACGACCTTGGCTTTTATTTGTTTCTTTATGAATAATCATTGTACATATTTTATATTTGAGTTACAGCCAGGTATTCCGGGATGCTCCAAAAGAATTTTGCGATGCTCAGCACCTAACTCCTGCGCTCGGATACAAGGCTCCCAGACCACTCCTATCACGGGGCTCATACTTGGCATCCCCAATGGCTAGGCTTTGCTGCCCTCCACGACCAGGGTGGTCAACAAATTGCTGCAAACAAAAAACAAAGAAAGGGCACACCGGCCTAGTGCATTATCCTCAGTAAGGCTTTATTAATTACAGATAAAAAATGTCTACTCAAAAAAGTGATGTAAACCAGCATGTCAGATTCAAATGACGGAGTCCATAGTTATAGAGTCCACAGTCTTTGTTGGAACAGCGGCTAAAGCGTTTCGAGGCTTCGCATCTTCATCAGAGCCAGATGCTGACATGCTGGTTTACATCACTTGTTTGTAAATAGACATTTTTAATCTGTATTTAATGTGCTAGGCTGGTGCGCCCTTTCTTTGTTTTTTGGTCCCCCGAAAAGTCACAGTCCCACCAAAAAATCGCAGATTGTTGCCATGACTAGTAAAAAAATAAAAAATAAATAAAAATGACATAAATCTTTCCCCTAGTTTGTAGACACGATAACTTTTGTGCAAACCAATCAAAGTATGCTTATTGCCATTTTTTTTACCAAAAATATGTAGCAGAATACAAATTGGCCTATAAAGATGAAAACATTTGATTTTAAAACATTTTTTGGGAATGTTATATAGCAGAAAGTAAAAAAATATTGATTTTTTTCAGAATTGTTGCTCTTTTTTGTTTATAGCGCAACAAATAAAAATTGTGGAGATGATCAAATACCACCAAAAGAAACCTCTATTAGTGGGGAAAAAAAGGACGTCAATTTTATTTTGGTACAGCGTTGCACAGTGCCGAATCACAAAAAATGGCCTGGTCATTAAGGGGGCAAATACTTCTGGCCCAGAACTGGTTGAAGCAGCACTTACTGTAAATGGCAGGCACCCCCAGGTGCCTGCACATAGCTGCAAACAAAAAACACAAAGAATGGCGCACCGACCTAGCGCATTATCCTCAATAATCTGGATTTATTAATATAACATCAAAATGGCTACTCACAAGGTGAAAAATGATCATATCAGATATCACTCTGTTTGTGAGTAGCCATTTTTATGTTATATTAATAAAGCCACATTATTGAGGACATTGTGCTAGGTCGGTGCGCCCTTCTTTGTGTTTTTTGTTTGCAGTACTGTTGGACTACCCTAGTCCTTTAGGGCAGCAAGACCTTAGTCATCCGAGACGCCATATGTGAGTCCCGTGGGAAGTGCGGTCAGGGAGTTTGGATTTTGAGAGCGGGAGAAAGGTGGTATATACACCATATCATTTTGCCTGCACATAGCCTCTGATCTTCCATTGGATACTTCACAAAAAATCTGATAAAACTGTGATGCAGTTATCACTCATTCTAGCTCACCATGTCCCACTTATATTCTTTACTCTTGGTAGGTAGG
Source organism: Pelophylax lessonae (assembly GCF_965119305.1). NCBI lineage: Eukaryota > Metazoa > Chordata > Amphibia > Anura > Ranidae > Pelophylax > Pelophylax lessonae. The sequence continues at coordinate 417,009,349 of NC_138770.1, forward strand.
GCACTGAATTACTATCTCAAAAAATGCTCACTCCACAATTTTACTTTTCTGACAACAACCAGTCTAAAAGTACATTTGGAGGTAGTGATTGCAATAGGAAAGATAGAAAGTAGAAATTTCACATTTGGCCTGAAGAGTGTCACATTGTTAACCACTTTTGGACCAGAAAGATTTACCCCCTTAATGACCAGGTTATTTTTTGCGATACAGCACTGCATTACTTTAACCACTTAAGCCCCGGAGGATTTGGCTGCTCAATGACCAGGCCTATTTTGTGATTCGGCACTGTGTGACTTTAATTGCGCAGTAGTGCGACGCTGTACCCAAATAAAATTGATTTTACTTTTTTTCCCACAAACAGAGCTTTCTTTTGGTGGTATTTGATCACCTGTGCGATTTTTATTTTTCGCGCTATAAACAAAAAAAAGCAACAATTTTGAAAAAATAACTATTTTTCACATTTTTTTAATGAAATTCTCAAAAAAAATGTAAAAATCTAATTTTTTTTACATTTTAGGCCAAATTGTTTTCTGCTGCATATTTTTGGTAAAAAAAATCGCAATAAGCTTATTTTGATTGGCGGCAATCTGCAATTTTTTTTGCGGGACTGCGACATTGTGGCAGACAGATCGGACCCCTGACTGACATTTTTGACATTTTTGGGGGTACCAGTGACATTACTACAGAAATCAGTACTATAAATATGCACTGTTACCGTTAAAATTACACTGGCAGGGAAGGGGTTAACTTTATTGGTGATCAAGGGGTTAAGTGTGTCCTTAGGCGCATGATTCTAACTGTTAGGGGGCGTGGCTAGTGAAGTAATCACAGAGACATACGATCCTACATAGCAGGATGGCATAGCCTCTGTCATTACTTCACAGAGAATGACAGACGGCTGTGTTTACATCAGCCGTCTGTCTTTCTCCCACTCCTGAGGAAGATCGGGCGTGGCCTGTGGACATTGGAGCCACCGATCACACGCGCAGGCTAGGCAGGGAACGAGCGGGGGTGGGAGCGCGCCGCCGGCGGCATGCACTCGCCCCCTACAGGCTCGTGGGCGAACGACGTACCCCTACGTCACTTTGCCTGTAGGGGGCTGACTGCCGCAGTATATAGTCGTGCGGCGGTCGGCAAGTGGTTAACTGACAATTGCGTGGCCGCGCAACACTGTACCCAAATAAAATTGATGTTCTTTTTTTCCCACAAATAGAGCTTTCTTTTAGTGGTATTTGATCACCTCTGCTATTTTTATTTTTTTGGGCTATAAGCAAAAAAACAGCAACAATTCTGAAAAAAAAAAAAAAAATATATATATATATATATTTACTTTCTGCTATATAACATTCCCAAAAACAAAATTGTAAAAATCTAATTTTTTCATCATTTTAGGCCAATATGTATTCTGCTACATATTTTTGGTACAAAAAATCCCAATAAGTGTATATTGATTGGTTTGCACAAAAGTTATAAGCTATAAACTTGGGAAAGATTTTTGTTATTTTTATTTTTTTTTTACTAGTATTGGCGGCGATCTGCGATTTTTAGTGGGACTACGATGTTGCGGCAGATAGATCGGACACCTAGCTGACATTTTTGACACTTTACTACAGTAATCAGTGCTAAAAATATGCATTGTTACTATTCTAATGACACTGGCAGGGAAGGGGTTAACACCGTGGGAGATCAAAGGATTAAACTTGTCCCTAGGGGTGCTTTCTAACTGTGTGGATAATGGGCTTGCTGCATGAATACACAGACCTGTGTTCCTGAACAAGAGGAACACAGGATCCCTGTGTTCATTACTGACAGAACAGCAGTCTGCCGTGATTACAACGGCAGACCGCCGTTCTGTCTCACGGGGAGCGATCGTGGGTGGCCAGTGGACATCATGGCCACTGAGCCCACTTATTGGTTCCCCCAGTAGCCAATCGGCGCATGCGCACGTACGCCTCCACTAGCAGTCCTGCGATGCGACGTACAGGTACATAGTTTTGCAGAACAGAGCAGACCTTCTGCCGTAAAACTACGGCGGCTGGTTGACAAGTGGTAATGAATAGGAACATCATAAATGCAAAGTATAGGTCACCTTTTGATGTTTTTTGGGGCTGGTATTAGGGCAAGATAAACTGGGTATCCAGACAATCTGTCAACAAAGTAAATGGTTAAAAGGCACTCACAGTTTAACCAGCCTTATAAACCGTGAAAGCACCAAAGCCAGTATCTACCAGAATGTACCCAGATTGATGCTCTTATTTCTTATTCTTTACTACTGTATTGTGATGACCTTCAGACAAAATGTTAAGTTGATATTTTAACAAGCGTGATTTTATTTCCTTTTTTAGGCTTAGTTATATTGAGCTGCTGTTGATCGTTCAGCCTAATTCTAGTCAATATCAAGATAGAACTCTCCTGTTATTCTAAGCCTGTATAAAACTACTCCTTTTATTTTTTGCAGGCATGCACCCTGAATACTGATATTATTTGTATTGTAACAGGAAGTCAGCTAAATCTGGGAATGTAGTCACAGGAAGGAGATACATTTCTACCTGATTTAGAAAGTCCATTAATTAATTTAGGGTGTTGGCTACAGAGCTAGCCAGCAGGAAGTTGAAAGGCCTTCACCTGTTCAGAATGAGGGAGTTAAGGCTCTATAATTTGTTCAGAGAAATTCCTATTGTTTGCTGCCTCCAGAAGCTGCATCCTGAAGCCATGTGGGCTGGGAGCAGGAGGACAGTCAGCGTGTGCCTCCCGACAAGCTGGTGAGCATGGGAGAAGACCCCCTACAGCGATGTGAAGCTAAGGAGGGTAACCACGAGTGAAGACGTCTCAAAGGTGAGAAGACGAACTGTTGATGTGAAAGAAACAAAAGGACTGTGTTGCCCTGTGAAGCTATTATAAAAGGACTATTGAGTGTCCGCTGAAGGACAAGGAAGTCTGCCCGACGGTAGGTTGGAGACAGACACTTAGGCAGGTTCCAGTTGTGAGAAGGTAGCCGCCCACAGAGGCAAGGATTTATTTTCTGTTTTATTTTATTTTGGATGTTTTGCTGCATACAGCCTGGTGAAGAAAACACCATTTAATAAACCACACTGTTTGTTTGCAAGCACTTGTCGGCTACCTCTCTGGGAAAACGCACCCCCCAAGGGGTCATCCACGCCTACCACCGAGCTAATCCCTCACATATGGTGGAGGTATGCAGTGGGCATAAGCAGAGATCCCTGCAAGGAAGTGCAAATGTTTGATGAACTTTATCTGGTGCATGAGATTGCACAATCTATGTGTGCAGGAGAGAAGATCCTGACAGAAAAAAAAAAAAAAAAAAAGTGTTTTAAAGAGACAGCGGTCTCAAAATTATTTGAACTTTGTTGTGTCTGGTGCAAGTGACTGCACAAACTGTGTGTGCAGGAAAAGAGATCTTGCAAGAGAGAGAAAAACTACATGTGTTAAAGAGACAGTGGTCTGAAAATTTTTTGCTGGACTGTGAAAAATTTGTTTGTGGAGTTATTGAAGATGGGGCGTTCAAAACGCCTGAAGAATGCAAAGATAGATGAAATGAGAGACCGGATTCTATGGATGGAGGGGATGTTACCGTCTGAACCAGCCCCATCCATGCCTAAAGAGAGTCTACTAAAGAGGAAGGTTGTTGTCCCTAGCAACACTGATGAAACTGCTATGGAGACGCAGTGTGCTCAGATGAAAAGTAAGCTCAAAATGGAGGAGATGTTGAAACAACTGATTATATCAAATACAGCTCAACAGCAGGCAAATGCAGCTCAACAGCAGGCAAATGCGGATTTTCAGCGGAGCTTTGCAGCTCAACAAAAGGCTCATCAAGAGAGCATGGCAGGCTGGAAACAGAGACGCCAGCAGCCAATGGAGGCCATCGGTTTGGAGGAAACCGAGTATGTGTGCAGGGCTGAGTTGGATGCCTTGCAACGGAAAATGGAAGAAAAGGAACAAGCCTTGGAATTGCTTAAAATGGAGCATAGAAACTTGCAGGAAACGAATGAACTACTCAAGTCTCATGTGTCACAGTGGGAAGAATCCACTGCTCTTCTTTTGGTCGAGTTGCAAAAACGCAGAGAGACTATAATGGAGAAAGATACCATCCTCATGGAAAAGGAAAGTGAAATTCAGACTTTGCAGAAGCAAAGCATGTGTGAAATGTTGGAGTTGCGTAATCAGCTGGAAAAAAGTCTTCAGTGTTTGGAAGTTACAACAATAGACCTGCAGGAGTCGCAGGAACAGAATGTCGCTCTGAAAACGACATTGTCTCTCAGCGACAACGAGAAAAGTGAAAGAGAGGCTAAATTACTGAGTACTGTGTATGAGCTCACCACTTTGAGCAATGTGGTAGATGAATTACGTGCAGACTGTGAAAGTTGGAAAGGTGAAGCCCAACGTTTCCAGCAGCAGTTAAAGGAGAAAGAAGCCTGTGTGGCAGAATTACATTCTTATTCCCAGATGCTAGCCAATGAGGTGAAGGCTCTTATGCAGGGAAAAGAAGATTGTGAACATAAGAGGGAAAAAGTAGAGGCACAGCTTCTGGAATCGCAAGTCAAGGTGTCAGAAGGTGACCGATTGTGTGCTAAGCTGTCAGAGAAGGCAAACCGACTGCAGGTTGAGTTGGACAATGTTACAAATCAGCTTTCTCAAGCAGACAGCAAATCTAGAGAAATTGCGGAAGATTTTTCTATCTTGGAATCGCAGCTGCAAGACACGCAGGAACTCTTACAGGAAGAGAGGTGTAAAAGGCTGAGTTTTAGCACAAAGCTCAAACAAATGGAAGATGAGAAAAATGGCTTCCTGGAACAATTAAAAGAGGAGGCGGAAGCAAAGAAAAACCTATCAGAGCAAGTCGCAACATTGCAAGCTCAGATAGCGGTTATGAAAAAAAGCATGGAAGAAAGCGTTGGTTCATTACAGTGTGTTGAAGATGTGAAAAAGAAGTTTGATCAGATGCTTGGTGAAGAGAAGAATGTGTCTGCAAAATATGCAGAAGAACGCGCACGTGCAGAAACGGAGGTGCGTGATAACGAGAGCAAAGCCCTGTTCTTGGCTCGCTCTTTGGAGGAAGCTCTAGAGTGTAAGGCTGAACTAGAAAGTGTTAAACAGCTGCGTACAGAAATGGAAGAATTGGTCAGCTCCAAGGATGATGTTGTGAAAAGCGTTCAGGAGCTAGAAAAGTCTAAGCGAGCCTTAGAACAGCAACTAGAAGAGATGAAGATTCCGTTGCAGGAACTGGAAGAGGAATTCCAGGCAACAGAGGATCTGTCCCAAAGAGGGGATAGTGTGCCTGATGCAGTTTTTAAAAGCATCAGTGTTTTGGGGTCTGTCCTGAGTGAGCCTCAGAAATGTGACGACATGTGGCTTGAATCACCCCTTTGGAATAAACCGTTCCTTCAAAAACTTCAAGCATTGGAAAATGTATCATTAGAGCTTCAGCAAACAAAGGAGCTGAGTAAGAAATGTGGTGATTTCTCAGTTCAGGCTGAAAACCTAGTGGAGAAAACTAAGGCTGTTGGTGAAAACGTGAAGCAAATGAATAAGTGCCTTTCAGGGAGTGTTTCCAAAATGGAACTGGTGAAAGACGGGTGGCAGAAGTTTGATCGTGATCTTGAGATGCATTCCATGTGGAATTCAGATAGAGAAAAAGAACTAGGTGACCTTGAGCGGTCAAATAGTTCAGCAGAAAGTGCATTGAAGAAACCTGTAAAAGAATGTGTTGCAGTTCCATGCTTCTTCACTGATGCAGAGAGGAGGTCTATAATGGATACCACCCAGATCGCTGGGTTCAACTGTGTTGTTGCCTTTAACCCCTATGTTGGTGGAAGGAAAGTTGATGATGTTCTGGTTGGCTACTTCTGTGAAGAGTTTGGCAAGAAATATAAACTGAATATCAAATCAAGTAGTAGGCCTTTACTGCGACTCGCTCAGGAGGGCGAAAATTTTAAGAAGTTGATGAGTGCAAATGCTTCAGATCTGCCTATGAATATGAAATGTTTGAATGATATTGATATCTCTGGGAAAAGGAACAGGGGTCACTTTGAAGAAATGTGTGACAGCCTGTTGTCTCAATTGGAAAATCCTCTGCACAGCATCTTAGAGCAAGCAAAGCTCAAGAAGGAAGATCATTCCCTTTTACAACAAAAAGTCAATGATTGTGTACAGCTGTATGGAGAGGCAACTCAAGTCACAGAGGGATGTCAAGAGTCCCTACTTGGAACAAAGCTTAGTGAAGCAAAGGTTCTCAAAGTTTTGTGGAAAACATTTATGGATTGCAGAGAGAGGCGTCTTAAGAATGTTGAAGACATTAAGACTAGCCCAATTGAGTTGCCTATGGATCACGGTCCTCCATGGTGGATTGGACAGACGGTTATGAGGGACAAGCTGTCTGACATTTATGAGAAAGCTGTCAATGAAGATGACAGAAACGAGAAGGAGCGAAATGATGCCAAAAATGCAGTTGAAGAATGTGTATATGAGATGAGAGACAAACTGTGTGGCATTTATGAGAAATCCGTCAATGAAGATGACAAAACAGTTTCATCCGGAAGCTTGAGGATAATAGGAGGCTTATCAGTGAGTCAGCAGTGCTTGACACATGCGTGCCTGGAAATCTGTGTCCCAACCCTAGGGTTGAAACAAGAGGGGGGGGGTATGTAACAGGAAGTCAGCTAAATCTGGGAATGTAGTCACAGGAAGGAGATACATTTCTACCTGATTTAGAAAGTCCATTAATTAATTTAGGGTGTTGGCTACAGAGCTAGCCAGCAGGAAGTTGAAAGGCCTTCACCTGTTCAGAATGAGGGAGTTAAGGCTCTATAATTTGTTCAGAGAAATTCCTATTGTTTGCTGCCTCCAGAAGCTGCATCCTGAAGCCATGTGGGCTGGGAGCAGGAGGACAGTCAGCGTGTGCCTCCCGACAAGCTGGTGAGCATGGGAGAAGACCCCCTACAGCGATGTGAAGCTAAGGAGGGTAACCACGAGTGAAGACGTCTCAAAGGTGAGAAGACGAACTGTTGATGTGAAAGAAACAAAAGGACTGTGTTGCCCTGTGAAGCTATTATAAAAGGACTATTGAGTGTCCGCTGAAGGACAAGGAAGTCTGCCCGACGGTAGGTTGGAGACAGACACTTAGGCAGGTTCCAGTTGTGAGAAGGTAGCCGCCCACAGAGGCAAGGATTTATTTTCTGTTTTATTTTATTTTGGATGTTTTGCTGCATACAGCCTGGTGAAGAAAACACCATTTAATAAACCACACTGTTTGTTTGCAAGCACTTGTCGGCTACCTCTCTGGGAAAACGCACCCCCCAAGGGGTCATCCACGCCTACCACCGAGCTAATCCCTCACAGTATGTTCTTGAAAACTTCAAAATATTTGGAAAAAAAAGTGTTTTTTTTTTGTCTTCTGCACTCTTGTGGCCCATATTCAGATAACAGCGCACCAAAAGCTCTCTATCGGCTGATGTTACTCTGGAGAGATCCCAACTTTATTGTCGGGATCCACCTAGATGCCTGGACCGGCAGCTGGCTCAACCTCTCAGCAAGCCTGAGCCAGCTTCTCCCTATCCCTGCACAGCTCTGAGCTCCACTGAACACTGGAGAGGCAGAGCAGAGAGACTGACAGTCACCAGCTTTCTGCTCATTGAAGACCAAGAACTGAGAGATCAGTGGTCTTCAATCACTCAGTTCTTTGCTTAGATGAGGTGGGGGACAGATGCAGCATTGATCTGACTACTGAGTGAGTGAGTATGAATTTTTGTTTTTTTTCTTATCCAGAACTTCTCTTTTAAAGAGAATTCAAGGTTACCAACAGCATTTTTCCGCAAACTACATTTGGCAATGCAATATCACTACACACTATTTTCTCAGGGTTAACCACTACATACTAGCTAAAACTGAATTTTCACTACTGAGTGAACTAGTAACTACAATGTATCAACATGCACACTCACTTATTAACTATCTACTAGTGATCACATTCTAGCACCAAATATTACTTGACTACATATCTTAATTATCTCTAACTAGGCTTTGACCTAACATAATCTGTAAACATCGTCATAATCTGTAACTTGCCAACTCATTTGTTGGCATTTAATCCTTGGGACAAATAACAAAAAATAAATAGGGAAATAAATAATCAATGCAGTAATTAAAGCACCAACAAAGTAAGATTTTAAAGCAATCCTCCTGTCTCAGTTCTTCATAAGAATACACTTGATGTATCATTTGACAAGGCTAGAAATATAGAATACAATCATTAAGATATATTACATAAATATATATAGAATATATATAGAGTTTGCAGATAACATATATTTGGGCATATTGAAAATTCCTTACAGTACAACAGCATCTACAGAATGTTTACCTTACAATAAAATATTTTTTCTTAAAAGATTTAAAATAAAGGAACAGATATATGAAGATGCATTCTTATTAACAAAGGTAAGAATAATAAAGTTTTCATTTGCCTTTATATATAAGTGGTGCAAATCTTTACACTGGCCACAGCTTTATAATAAAAGGGGTAAGTTTATCAAGAACAGCAGATTTTTGGTCAAAATGGCTTCTAATATTTCTGATTTGCTGAGATATTATAGAGAAGAAGTTTAGAGACTGATATGTGAAAGCCATTCTACAACATTTTATATATGTATATAGAAAATGTATATATATATATATATATATATATATAAAATGGCTTCTAATATTTCTGATTTGCTGAGATATTATAGAGACGAAGTTTAGAGACTGATATGTGAAAGCCATTCTACAACATTTTATATATGTTTATATGTAAACAAGCCTGTGGAGTAAGAGTGTGGATTGTAAGATCTGACAAATTCATTTCTCTGAAAATTAATTTCTGAAAGAAAATTGTTGGATTTCCCCATCAACACAGTCAGTGTTGAAGGGGGGAATCCCTCCTGCTGCTCTATTGTATCCTAAAGTGGGAAATTTCTCCCCTGTCAGAATACAATGATCACTGCCGGCGGCTATAGCTGCCGGCAGTGATTACACATGTAGCACCCTACAGGTAGGTGCTAGGTAAATATATAGTGGGCTTTGTCTGCCTAACAGCAGGGCTGTGATTTATTTAGTAGGGTGAAAGGGCTTCCAGATGTGCCTGCTGAGGGGAGAAGTATCCCCACTGGCTCCTGTGAGAGGCTTCTCATAGGGCAGTGTGGGAAGCCCAATCAGGGGACACATCCAGGCTTGTAACTACCCCAGAAGTGGGAGTGGGTATAAGTTTGGGGGACGTGCGTGACAGGATGTCTTTGGTGGGAGCAGAGTCCCAGGAGGGAGAGTACGGCTGTCTCTCCTCCTGTCTGAGGAAGCTGATATCTCGGGGTGTCGCCTTAGAATCCAGAGAGTGTTGAGCTGAGCTGAGGGGATCCGGTGTGCCGAGAGCCTGCGGAGCAAGAGAGGGGTCCAGTCCCAGGAAAGCCTACAAAGGTCATGAGTATTTCGGATTGCCACTGGGGGTCTGCCAGAGTCAGAGGGGATCACTCCGGAAGAGGTTCTGGGATCCAGTGCCAGCTAGCTGAAAGGGAGTACCTAGGTTGAGGACCCTGAAGTTACAGAGGGGGGGTATATAGTCAGTGAACCCCGAAGAGTTCAAGGTTAAAGGGGGCACCTGCATATGGGCCCTGAATTGGACAGAGTGTGACAGTTGAGAGTTGCAGCTTTACAGAAATCTACAGTGTACTACCTCAAGCCAGTGCAAGGCGGGAGGGGAGTATTCAGTGACTTTGCAGTGCGGCAGTGTCAGTAATTCTACAATTTACAGTTTTGGGTCTTCTGGACTTATTGTCAAGGATCCAACACTTCTATCAAGCTACAGTGTGTTCTCAGTGTTAGTGAGCGTTGGCTGGCATCGGCTGGCATCAAGGAAGCGCCAACGGCATTTTTCTAGGATTAAGGCTGGCCATACACTATACAATTTTCTTATTCAATTTCCTTTAGATTTACCTTAAACTATGTAGTGCAAGGGCCTGCCTGATTGCTTACAAATTGAAAGTGTTTAGGTTTGACCCTATATTACATGGTTTTGGTAAATCTAAAGGAAAGTTGAACAAGAAAATTGTATAGTGTATGGCCAGCCTAAGTCCTAAGTGTAATTAGTTAAGCCTAAAGGAGTATCCCACTCATTCCCTTCTCCCATCCCCTTTTCTACAATAAAAACCCAGGAGGCTGTCTCTCCTCCTTTCAGCGCAAGTGAGGGTGTCCTGGGCAGTCGGCCTAGAGGACCAGAGGTTGAGCTGGGCTGCAGGAAGGATCCAGAGTGTCGCTGACCGAGTGGAACCGCTGGGCAGAAGTTTCCAGGAAAAACAGTGTCGCAAGTACTCGAAACTGCCCAGGGGACTGCCTAAGAGAGGGGGCCACTCCAGAAGGTCAAAGGGATCCAGGAGCCAGCTAACCAGTAGAGGAGGCTTTGAAAAGGGGATGCCAGTGTCTAAGCTCTAAGGATAATAGAGAGAAAGGGGGCCCCTTATGGGCCCTGAATCGATATTCAGCTGATTCAGCAGGAACTTGCAAAATATTGATCCATCTATGGCCAGCTTAGGTACAGAGGCTAATTTGGCAAAAAAATATTTTGTGACAATTAAGTGACCCTAACCAAATAAACTGATTAATTCCCCTGGCCTCCCTCTTGCTGTTCCTTTACCTAGTAGTATATCTAAGAACCCTGGGACCTGGCTCCTTCTAGCCACAAGCTACACACAGCTTGCCCCATCTGAGGCTTTCACACACTGGCAACCACTATGTGTCTTACCTCATACAGATCTTACCCCAGAGGTATTAAGTGAAGTGAACAGAGGTAACCTGGTTCTGGCAACAGTTAATATGGGTGGGATTTTAGTTGCCATTTTGGATTAGGACATGTGTGGGGAAGAAGCTAACTAGTTTAATAGGATTAGATTTACTTTAATATTCTTGTACACCAGAACTACAGCAAATAATGTGTTCTCCCTTTGATCATTAAAAGAAGCAGGGCTTTTTTTTTAGCTGGAACTTGGTGGAACTCAGTTCCACCACCTCTGACTTAGGCTCTCTGGTCCCTGCTTATCACTATCACTTGTAAACACAGAAGCCCAGCTTCTGTGTCTACAAATGACAGCTTGTCTCCTGAGCGGCTCCCACTGAGTGCAGAATTGGGACAAGGCAGGTGAAGTGCAGATGCCGACACCCCAGTGGAAGATCTCCCTGCAAGTGACAAAAGTAGTACATGGGGAGGTACTAGAGAAGAAGCGGTGTGAAAATGAGATGTGGATGGTACTGTATATGCAGAGGTAAACAGCTGTAGAAGATGGCTGATCTCTGCATTCTGGGTAAAGTGCACCCCTGAATTCTGCACTCTGTATGCAGCGCGGCCCTGAACTCTGCATGTAGTGCAACTCTGAACTCTGCACTTTGTGTGTAACCCCCCCCCCCCCCCTGAACTCTGCACACTGTACTTACTATGTACTGTACTGTGCACTTGTATTTAATGTCCCCTTAAGACCCTACCACTGTTAGTAATATTTGGCCATTTGATGCGGTTTGGAGGGTGTGCGTGTGTGTGGTAGGGGAGTTGTGGAGGGCCGTGGCTGCATTCCTGCACCTATTGTATGAGAAAAAAATATCCCTGAAAAGAAGTTATAACAATGAAAAAATATTTTTTGCTACAAGGTTTTAAACATTGTTCTTAATAATGTAACTAGGTACAGGGGAAGAACATGAAAACACTTTAAAGGAAACAATTTATAAAATAAAATACAGTACACTGATATGACTGTATACTCCTCTATGTTATATCTGACAAGCAGATGCACTTTTTTATTTCTGCAGAATGGTCTTATATTTTAAGTACATACAGTACCAACCACATAAAATTCTATTGGTTACTTACAAGATTTCTCTTCACGTGCTATTTCCTCAGCCATCAGAATGTCCCGCTCTACAAATAAGTGCAACGAAGAATCTGTTTTTCTATATCTACCATACAAATTTTCTTAAAAAGCAAATGACAAAGATGCCACTACTAACTTAATGGAGCAACTCTCCAGTTTCAATTCCATGAGAATAAATACGGTTCACCTTGCGCTTCTACTGGATCACGTACAATTAATAGAAGTTGTAGCTTGCATGTACAGCAGGCCCATGGCAAGGGCAAAACTGTTTAGAAGAATAGGCTGTGCAGCGTTGAGCAGAGCCACACAGTGAACATATCAGGAGCTGGACTGCATAATATTACTATGGAGGGTTCATTTATAAAAATGTTGAATAAGGCCAGCCCGCCATGGATTGAAATTTGGCAGGTTTAACAGGAATCAAAATTTGATCCATGTATAGGCAAGGAGGTTGTACAAAAGTCTATCTACCGACTGACTTCTGTACAATTGCTCTGCCAGATTTTCACCACTTAATCCAGTGGTTTCTCAACCCCGGTCCCCAGGATCCACTAACAGGCCAGATTTCAAGTATCACCTTGGGGAGATGCAGACTAGAATACTGCAATCACCGAGCAGCAAAATATATCACCTGTGATGTATTTCAGTTATCTTGCAAACCTGGCCTGTTAATGGGTCCCGAGGCCCGGAGTTGAGAACCACTGACTTATTCAGTGCTGCAGGCTATAGCCTGCAACACTGATAAGTGTATTCTGATGGCAGGAAAGTCTCCCCACTGGCATATTACAATAGTTCAGAGGGGAGGAATCCCCCCCATCCACGTCTTTTGTGTGGATGGGGTAAATGAGTCAGTTTTTTCATTCAACCCACTGGTTGAATAAAATAAAAACTGTATTGTCCATGGGCTGCTTTACAGTTGTCCCTTAAGTTGTTATTTTAGATGTTCAAACACTAACCAAAGAATGTATTTATCCCAACTACTGAATCAGCACACAACAGTAATAAAAACAAGATAAAAGGAACAATAAAGCTAAGCCAGCCGCATACTGTTCCAATCTTGGTCCGGCCAAGATTCCCACCATGTATCAATCAATCAACTTGGGTACAACCAGCATGTCAGATTTTTCATGTGGTAATTGTCATGGGCTATAGCAGCTAGCAATAATCACTGTGTGTTCTCCCGGCAGGGACCTAAGTTGGATTGTTACATAGTCATAGGACTTAAAAAGGACAGATGTCTATCAAGGTGAAACCCTTACTACTTCTGCATCTATAATCCAGAGGCAAAACAAAACCCACTGTGCAACTGTTGTTTATTTTGCTGATTATTATGAGTACATATGGCAATTAAGAGATGTATTGCCTTCCCTCTGTACTGCAGTTATAAATGATTAAAAGCTGTAAAGCGAAACCTTAACTTTAGGTACAAGCATGAAAATAGTGTTGCTGAAACTATTTCTTTACAGTAACTATTTTAGATTAATTTCCTTTATTTAAGCCTCAGCAGGCAAACTTGGTTCATGATGGTAGATACTATTTATGCTGTATTTACTATATTTTATCTGTACATAATCTGTCAGCTAAGAAAAAATCTATGCATAAAGCTTTCAAGTTTGACCTGATACTTTTTAATTAAGTTACAATTCATGCAGCACAGATGATGACTTTGAAATAGGAAAATGTATTCATTTAATGAACTAATTTATTTACTGTGCATACACAGATGAGGAAACAGAGTGCCCAAGGCTACAAACATGACTGGGCCATTAATATTTGTTTATTTTCCTTCTTGTGGTACAAGAAAAGTATAATTTAACCTTACCATGCCTGAATAAGCTGAGCATGCCCACTGCATCTATCGTGCTGATTATGTATATCCACAGCCAAAACATTTTGGAGACAGTAGGGAAGGGCTAAAACACCTATCAGTTTATTATAGCTGTTTGTGTCCCTGTGTGGGACTTAATCTTCTATATTTATGGCTAAAAAGTGATGGCAGCTCCAAAATGTTCAATTTAGTGATTTTGTCGAATAAATATAAATTTTCCAAAGTGAACATTCTCTTCTCCTTTTTAAAATCGCTACCCACTGAGTTAATCTTTACAGGGGTTTCCAATTAGGACTTATACCACGCCCTTTCTATTCCCAAGAGCAAAAACAATGCTTCACCAGCTAATATAAGTACTGCCAGCCATGATGATGATACCATACAAAAAATTACAGATGGGAAATGGCTGGTATCCTGGCAACTGCTGCACTGAAAAAAAAAAAAAAAAAAAACAGGTAAAAAGAAAAATTGATTTAGCCCAATGTCCCTAGAAGAAAATGACTTTCTCTGCATTTTTTTTTTTTTTATCTCGGTTATCTGTGTTTTCAAAAGTGTATGAATCATTTAGAGCTAGAAAAGTACCTAGGAAAAATGATATGACTAAAGGTTCGGCTCTTCATCTTATTTTAAACAGGGGTCTTAAGCAACCTTTAGCACTTTTTGAACAAACAAGGGAGATTTTTAATACAATATCTATTTCTGTGACCTGAACTGGGCTTTAACAACACAGTGGGAAGCCCACATGTGCATGGCTACAGTCCTTTTGCTATGTGACTACTAGTCCATAAGCTAAGATTATTATTATAATACAGGATTTATATAGCCCCAACAATTTATGCAGCACTTTACAACATAAAGGTAGACAGTACAATTGCAATACAATTTAATATAGTAGCAATCAAAGGGCCCTGCTTGTTAGAGCTTGCAATCTAAGAGGTAGGGTCAAGAGACACAAAAAGTCATAACTGCGGGGAATGAGCTGATGGAGAAAGTGGAAACACAGTTGTTAGGAGGGGCAGGGTAGGCCTCTCTAAAGGGAAGGGTTTTCATTGATCGTCCAAAAGTGGACAGAGTAGGAGATAGTTGGACAGACTGGGGTAGGGAGTTCCAGAAGATGGGAGAGGCTTGGGGGAAGTCCTGGAGGCAAGTATATGAGGAGATGACAATGGAGCTAGAGAGCAGGAGTTCATGGGAGGAATGAAGAGAACAATTATTTTTATTATATGGTATTTTGAGACTAGGCTAGTGATGTAGCTGGGGACAAAGTTGTGGATGGCTTTGTAAGTTGTTGTTAGTACTTTGAATTTTATTTTTTGGGTGAGCGAAAGCCAGTGGAGAGATTGGCAGAGAGGAGTGGAGGACATTAAATGGTTGGTAAGGTGGACGAGTCAGGCAGTAGCATCCATCATGGACTGAATGGGAGGAAAGCCTATGTAAAGGAAAACCAATGAGGAGGGAGTTGCAGTAGTCGAGGCAAGAGATGACCAGGGAATGGACTAGGAACTTTGTGCTGTCATTTGTTAGGAAGGCGCATATTTTAGAGTTGTTGCGGAGGTTGAAGTCACAGGCTTTGTACATTGATTTGATGTGGGGCTGGAAGGATAGATCAAAGTCCACAAATACGCCCTCTACCTTGGCAAGGGGGAAAGGGTTGATAGTTGAGCTGTCGGTCTTAACAAAGAAGTCAGGTGAAGGAGCACATGGGGGAGGAAATATTACGAGCTTGGTTTTGGGTAAATTGACTTTGAAGAAGTGGTGTGACATTTAGTCTGTTATGGCTGTTAATAAATGAGTGATACGTGGGAAGATTTAAAGAGTGAGCTGAGGGGTAGAGAGATACATTTGGGTGTCATCAGTGTAGAAATGCTATTGGACGCCATGGGAGGTTATTAACTGACCCAGGGATGCAGTGTTGATCGAGAGCAACAAGTCCAAGAACAGAATTTTGGTAAACCCTGATAGAGATAGGAAGATGATAAGAAGAAGCAAAATTGTAAGTGATACTGAAGGTGCAGTGGGATAAGTAGGATAAAAACCAGTTGAGAATAGTCACTGAGACCAAGGGAGTGGAGTTAAAGGCCCAGCATGTTAAAGGCAGCAGAGAGGTCCAGGAGTAGGAATACAGAATAGTGTACATTGGTTTTAGCAGTTAATAGATCATTTGTGATTTTTAGTAGAGCAATTAAAGGTGAAATCCAGACTGAAGGGTTCAAGAAGGTTGTTCCCAGTAGGATGGTCACTCAGTCAATTATAGACCAGACATTCAAGGAGTTTGGAGGAAAATGGGAGCAAGGAGATGGGGGATATGTTTTTTTAAGATTGGTGGGGTCCAAGAAAGGCTTTTTAAGTATGGGGAGGACTACTGCATGTTTAGGGAGGTGAGGAAGATGCCAGAACAGAGGGAGAAATTGAAGATGTGAGTTAGAGAGTTTAGGATAGAGCCAGAGAGTGACCATAGTATTTGCAAGAGAACAGGGTCCAAGGGGCAAGTTGTTAGTTGGGTGTTGGAAAAAAGTTTCCAACCTTGTCTATAGTAGTGGAGTTTAATGAGGGAAGTGTCGAGTGTACTTGTGGACATAAGGTATTAACTTGGGAAGATATCTGTACAGTTGAGATTTCCGCACAAATTGTATCAATCTTAATTTGGAAATGATTAGCAATCTCCTGAGCAGTGATTGAGTTAGTGGGTGGATGTAGTGGAAGACGAGGTAAAGAGTAAAAGGTAGAGAAGACTTGATGGGGGCTGGATGAGAAGGTGGTAATGAAAGTGATAAAATAGGTCTGCTTGGCAGTGAGGAGGCAGGAATAGTATTTTTGGAGGGAAGATTTGTATTGGTTGAAGTCTTTCTGAGACTTAGGCAGGCCATACATGGTGCACATTTCCTCCAGCCCTGGGCAGTGCTGACAGGGGAATCAGCAATTGTCTTCTACTGGGGGGGGGGGGGGGGGGAGAAGACAGTGGCTGCTATAGCCACTAGCGATAATCACAAGGGAATTTGACAGGTTGGTTGTACCTATGTTGATCAATAAATCCACTTGGTACATTCATTCTTCTCATTAATGGTTTGAATCTTGGGCGGTTCCTGCTAAACTGGAAAAGATTGGAGCTGTGTATGTCCAGCATTAATGTTAGGCCACAGGCACTCAAGAGCGTGGCTAAATTTTTTGAGACTTCTGGTGTCATCTGTTTGCCAAGGCTGTAAGGGTCGAGGCCTGATTCTGGGTGTAGTGAGAGGGGTAAGCTTGTCTAGGGACAATGACAGTAAACTGTTGTAAACAGAAGTGGTCAGATTGGGGCAGGACAGGGATAAGGTTTTGTCATAGAAGTGGACGGTAGCAGAGCAGAGAAGAGAAGGGTTGAGATGGCAAAAGGTTTCTACTGGTAATTGTTAGGCAGTTGGAGGGAGGGAAGGTGGAAGACAGGGAGAGAGAGAAACCAATATGATGGTGATCAGAGAGAGGGAAAGGATTGTTGGAGAGATTATAAGGAGTGCATAGGCAGGAGAGAATACAAGGTCAAGGGTGTTGCCATCAGATTGAGTAGAAGCATGTATCTGTTGTTTTAGGTCAAAAGAGGAAGTTAAACTGAAAAGTTTAGAAGTAGCAGGAATGTTGAAGTCACCAAAGAATTTCAGAAGAGAGAAAGTAGGGCAGCCAGGCAGAGACATCATCAAGGAAGCTTGATACCTGTCCAGGGGGCTAGTAGAGCACAGCAATTTTTAAGAATTGGAAGAAGATAAATACAATGTGCCTCAAAAAAAAGAGTGTCAGAGAGGGAGGTCAGTGAAGTACCTGGTAGGTGCTGCGTAGGGCTAGGAGGATTCCCACTCCACCTCCCTTCCATCCACTGGGTCTCTGAGAGTGAACCCAGAGAAGGCCACCATCAGAGTGGGAAGTAGGAGAAGCAGTGTCAGATTCATGAAGCCAGGTTTCAACATCGACAAGAAGGTTAAAGGAGTTGGTGATAAAGAGGTAGTGAAGGGAGGCGAGTTTGTTACAGACAGAGTGGGCAGGGTGGTTTTGCAAAGAAGAGGGATGGAAACTAAATTGTGTGGATTGTAGCTGCTGCCAAAGGGGGTGGGATGATGGGAAAGTTGGGTACAGTTTAATGATGAAGGTCCAGAGATTGAGGATATATCACCAGAGGAGGAGGAGAAGAAGAAAGATGAGGGAGGTAACGTAATTTATAAGAAGGGACATGATCCAACATCCTGGAGATTTTATCAGTATGTGGGCAAAGAACTAGCAGGAGTTTATGAGTGCAGTAATAAGAAGAAGATAGAAGTGAGGGTGATATATAAAGTATAAGCTGTGGGGTGGAGAGGAAAGGTGAAGGAAAGAGAGTCTAAGGAGAGAGGACACAACAGTCAGAAGGAGTGGTAGAGAATGTATGTTACAGAGAAGAAGGAGAGCTGAATGGAGACACAAGGTCACCTGCAACCTGTTTGGAGTTTGGCAGAGTATATTGCTAAGTATTTTCACTTTGTGCAATCGATGAAGTGCAGAACCTGAAGTGCATATCACTTGTATAAAGAATCACATAGAGAAAAAAACAACTTATGGAAAGAACACCAGCAATATTCCCCTCAGCAATGTCCCCTAGCAATGTACTCCATTAGGGTGGTTTAGCTTTATACTGTGAAGGATGGGGGTGGTTATTTATCAAATAATTAATCAAGAGTTGCTTTAATCGTTTAAGCTCCTATGCCTGTATATGCCTTATTAACTAGCAAATTTTACATTTGCACTATAAGTCTATTTATTTGGAAATACCTTTCATGACTTTTTGGTCATTACATAAGATAGCACAGTAATACATATATATATATATATATTTTTTTTTTTTGGGGGGGGGGGTAACTAAGCGTTTTTTGGCAATGCTGTCTGAAAAAATGATTTGTATTGTATTTATTTTCTATGTAATTTATATACAAACAGATGTAATAAATGTGTTTCTTTTCATACAACACTCAAAAAAAAAATAAAAGAATACAAATAAGAAAAAAAATGTATGGTAAAAATGGACATCGTAAAACAATAATGGTAAAAAATAGACATAGTAAAAAATCAACTTACAAATGATAGCTGAGGGGAAAAGAGGATGTAGGAATTTGTTATGACACATTAGGGGTAACTAAGGTATAAAAGGGTTTAATAGGAAGGAATGACAGTTGCCATGGGAACAAGTGCCCCATTGGAAGATTTTTCCTCAATTCTTGTTCTGGTGGTAACTTAAAATTTTTAATTTTGCCTCATTTTCGATTCCCATGAGACTGGTGATCAGGACAGTTAGAAAGAGTGAATCTCCCTAACTGAGGCATTAAGTTCAATAAGAACAGTGGTTCTAAACTCTCGCCTCTCTATCCAAATCTAAAAAAAACAGGATTTGTTTTTTTACTATAAATTCTGTTAAATTAAATGTTTAATGAAAAGTTCATTCAATTATTCTGATGCAGCTGGGTTATATTTAACCACCTACAGGAGGACTTGACACTAACAAACAAAATGCCATTTGCTAAAAAAGGTACAACCACTTCCAAAATGTTTCAGTATGGTAGAAAAGCAATATTTAGGAGTAGGGATGAGCTCAGGCATGTTCTGATCCTAAAGAGAGGGGAAATCCATGCTTAAGATAAAGGAGAAAGTTTTGACTGCAGCCTAGCTCTAAATTGTTCACACAAGTGAACAGCAAATTAGCAAGTTGGATAGGGAGGTAAATGGCGCTGTCAGATGTTTAGAAACGAAAAGTTATAATTGCACTATCCCAGGAAAATAAATATGTGTCTGAAAATTGTAAACACTTAGTATATATATCAATAAAACCTCAATCAAACGTAAAACGTCAAATAAATACAGATGTGACAAAAAATATTTAAGATATAAGTGAATCTCTTGCAGCAATATAAAGTGACTAAGTGCATACAGTAAGTAATACAAATATGCTTTGTAAACCAAATAGAAAGTGCAAATAACAATCAGAGTATAAAGAAAAAGTGCTCTAGTGACTGATTGTAAATGAGCTCCAATCCAATAGAGCAAGCCTCAAAGGTGCAAGTGCAGATGGATGCTAGGTGGTATTACAAATGGTAACCTAAGCATAAAAGTGCTATTGGTTAAAAGTGCAAAGTGATGCGATTCCAAAGTCGCATAAAGAAACAGAAAAAAGTGCATAAGCTCCAAACAGATTAGAGCAGGCCCCAAAGAGGGGCAAGTGTAAGTGGATCCTAGTAATCGAATAAAGAAATTAAGATGTAAAGTGATGCGATTCCAAAAATCGCATAATACAAAAATGGATAAGAAGATAAATATTGAGTGTTGGGGGTGAAATATAATACTCTAGGGGTTAGTATAAATATAAATAAACCCAATCGCACACTAGGTGCTCCTATGCCGGGTAAATCGGTGCAGCTTCTCTTCAAAGGTGACTAAAGTGCTTCCAGTGTTTCTTCAAGTTTGGTCGGTGTGATGGGCTAATGGTGCTCCCCTCACTCCCAGGACCGCACTTACCAGAAAGGGGAACCCCTACAGGGGTAACAAGCCTATATTCCAGATTGAGCGTGACTCCTATGTCCCTCAGTTGTCCTCCCTTGGTTCCTCTGAAGGTATCCTCAGTAGGGATCCTACCACCATAGGTGACTGGGGACGATCAATGGGGAGTTTTATGGCGTGGTGACTCAGTGTCCAGATGTACTCTGGGTACACATAAGAGGAAAGAAGGCTTGTATAGTGTAGTACCGTTTAAAAGTGTTTAATTTTATTAAGGAAAAGTACTCACATATATCGCAGTAAAAAAGGCATAAGAATCGTCATAAACTGTGTAGTGAGGGAGGCTGTGGCTCTTCCGGAACGCTATGCGTTCCATGTAACCGGAAGTGTGTTCCGAGCTAAGGCGGCAGTGACGCTCTACGCATTTCCTCTACGACGTTCTGGTCCTAGTCCAAACCCACCTGTATGATCCCTTCAGGAAGCTGTCACTGTCCAAGGTCAATCATTTGCATGCCTGAGTTCACCCCTATCCAGCAGTAGATCACGATCACAAATGACAATAAGTGTGTCACTTAATGAACTTCAAGGAATGGATTTTTAGTGTTAATACAAAAACCCTGTTTTCTCTGTTGTTCATTAAGTGATGCAGGATTCCTTTATTCTGATGCAAATGAAACATCCAAAAGTATTCCAACTGAGGGATGGGCAACACAGCAAACAAAACACTAACAGCCACTGAGACAAAGTAAAAAAAAAACAAGAATAATACAGTGCAACAACTAATAGAAAAGGGTATAAACATTTCTCAGTAGAGAATAGGCATCATCCTCCTACAACACTAGCAAAAAATTGATGCATGCTGGAAGGGGTTATATCTGTCTGTCCAATGGCTTTTTTGTTTGCCAGTATTCAATCCTCCTGTAGGCAGCTGCATTTAACCCAATAGCATCAGAATAAAATATTCCTGTATTCCTTTAATAAATGATAAAAGAGATTGTTTTGCCTTTAGTTTACCTAAATAAAGTTTTCTCTAAATACCGGTAGTTTAAAAAAATGATTTACAAAGTACCTTGCTTTTCAGTGATTACTTTGGCAGGTACCCGAATGTCTTCCTCTAAAGAAGTAAAAAAAATAAAGTATTTAAGTCACTGCATTGAAAACATTTAATTTTTGCATGCTACGCTCTGCATACACTGAGCTGCAAATGCACAGGAGCAAAGCCTATGAGAAAAGTGAGAAGAAGACTAAAATAGCATATTGTTACATGATGTGCTAACCCTTCACCACAGATGTCATAGCCCCTTCCGGCTGTGATAACAGATCATGTGCACAGCTTGTCACATAGAGTTGAAGAAACACGGGACAATGTAAGCACATCAACTTGTTATATTCGCTTGATATATTCTGATGCATTAACTTGCTGTTTATTACGTGGTTCTCTATGTAAGCCAAGACCTTAAGCGGGTAACTGAATTAGGTCAGAGACATCATATACAATTCAGTGCCTTATCTTAACACATGCTTTCTGCTTCAAGTGCCTAGCCAGTTAAATAAACTAAAGCATATTTCACATAATTTACTGCTTCTGCAGTCAGTGATGACTCAACGTACTCTTTCTTGCTTTAATTTTGACTGCAAAAATAAAGTGAAATTAACGAATTAAAAGATAACATTGAGAGCAATAAAAATTGTTTCATATAATAAATTCAAACTACCTGCTTGAAATATATTCCATACTAATAATGTACTAAAACTAAAAACTTGTTGACTAGGATAATTAGCTTCAGTATCAAATTGCAAATGAAGAATAAAACATTTAAGTAATCATCATGAAAACCATTTTGTTAATAAAAAGAAAAATACAAAAAAACAACTTTGTGTTCTCTTGTTGTGCATATTTCATCCGGAACCTTATTGAACGTTATTGTTTTGAAGTGTATGTGTTGCAAAGGAAGAAGAATGGGAAGGTAGCTAATGTTCATATTTTCCAAATTAATTATTTTTTTAATGAATCTTGTAAATATAATGTGAACCATCACATATTACATGGTACCATTGCATGGTATTGTGTACCAATAGGACTAAACACACTACTACCATTGGTCAACTTTCATGTCTATATGCATCTCACCATGATAACTTTAAAGTCGTTAGTACAGAGGAGTGTCACTTGCAAAACTTAGATTTTTCTAAACTTACACAGTTTAACAACAGTCACAAAGGCAAAGAAGATTAGAGTAGGCCCAACTCCAGTTTTGTGAACAATGAAATGTTTGTTCAAAATGTGGAGTCGCGCTTTTGATGCAGTTATACTTATATCAAAGCCCCCTAACCCCCATCCGTAGCTCTCCTCCCATTTGTATTCTCACCTGTCCATTATCCAGCATGGAAGCACACACTGGAAACCTCAAACTTAGAACTCCAATGGGATAAATGTGAGTCTAGAGTGCATACACTGGCTTAGCTAAAATATTTGTGACAAACAACTCAGTGATCTAGTCAGCAATATCTTTCTGCATTGGGTAAAGCTGAGTATAAGAATGGAGGTGAGGGTGTTCTGATATAGGTGTAACTGCACCTATGTTGCAGTTACACCTTAATTACTGAAATAATCAAGAATGCAAACTAAAACTACATTCTTATTGATGTTTTTTTTTCCTAAAGTCCAGATGCATATTTAAACATACATTAGTCAAAAGCTACAGCAACCATAGGAAAAATATGAGAACATACAGTACAGTTTTAAGACTACACTACAGTAATAGTTATATGGCCGTGCTAATTTATAGCAAAATGATCTGTTAATTACCTTTCTTTGGTTCTGCTGGCTTCTTTTCAGGCTTTTCAACAGGTGCTTCTAAAAAATATCATGTTGATTTGTTTATGCAGCCAATTATCTGCATGCTTCTAGTATTTGCTTTCATATACAATATGCCCTGAAAACACTTATGAAAGAAAACTGTGCCGGTAAATTTAGACTTATCCATAGGCATGTTTTGCTTGGGAAGGGGTTACTCCAAGATGCATGATATTATGGCATTTGCCACATAGTGATGCCCTGTTTTATGGTTAGAAATAAATGAAACAGCACTTCAACGACTAACAAAACATTCCAAAGTTTTTAGGGCCCAGTGCTCAGGCTGAGAGGTCTCCTAAAACCTCACATAGTAGAAAAAATTGAATGGAAAGCTGGCACTTCGGTAGATATCAGCAAGCAGTTATTCTTTATTAGGCAATGTAAAATACAGCCATAAAAAAACAACACATTTTGGATGATCAGGCCAGATCAGAATAACCACTTGCTAATATCTTCCCAACTGCTGGTTTTCCATTGAGGCCTGTTTTAAAGTTGACCTATACTCAAAAAATAAAGATTAGCTATCTAATTGGAAATATATTGAAATGTCAATTTTGACTAAGCAGTACCCTGAAAAATTTACCATTTGCATTTTGTTTTTCCTGAAAAATATAATTTCTCTTCCTGGCATATAATTGTGCCCCAGAACTCCTGTGCCTTGAGCCTCATAACTATATATCTGCAATGTGAGATCTTCTAAACACAGTAATGTCACTACTATGCTGCTCATTGATGTCCATAGGGCTTGCTGGGAGAAAAATCTGCCTGAGGAACTGCAGTACAAGGATGTGTTTCTATCAATATTTACAATCATTCTGTGGCTCCGTGCTTTCTACACCTATCCTACTGCTTCTTATTATTATCCGATAAGTCATCAGACCACCAGTCATATTAGGGCAGATCTGGCATGAGCAAGCAAAGCCATGCTCCTCCACAAGAACAACGCATTTTAAGTCTGTAGTGGGGAAAGATCAGCTACAGGTAGCCTACCGGCATTGCTAGTGACTTGTTCTTTGTGTTATGTTTGCCTTTTTAGGATACAGCTTCCACAGAATAGGTCCTGTTTTTATCTTCTGATGATAATCAAAGATGACACCTAACACATGCTGGCTTAGGCATGGCTTAGGCATAGCTGGCTATTCCCTCCTATAAGTAAGTAGGAATGAGAGTTCATGCACTTTCTCTAACTGTGTGAATAGGAGGTGAAAACTTGCATCAGCTATAACACAGATAGGGCCTAAGAAGAAATTAAGTGTAGCTGTACTGACACAGTGTATTACATGACCAGAGTGATGCACAGTTTAACCTCTTCCCACCGACTGTACACATATATGTGCTTTATATATTATCTATATATATACTGTATATATATATATATATATATATAAATACAGTGGGCACCTACATTATTACAGAACTTTGTCTGCATGTAATTATTATAAGTAACAATTAGAGATGTGCAAACTTGTTTAGTTTCATTTCGGAATTCTATTTGTATGTATGGAATTTGTTTTTTTATATTTGGATTAGTTTTGTATTATCATTGTTCTTAGTCAATTTATATTTTGGAACAATTGCTATATTCATCTTAACATGTTAATTCATTATTTTGGGTGATTAGTTTAAGTGCCTTTTTTGGGTTGGATGGAGGTTAATTCATCAGAATCTTTGAATCATAACATAATGAATGGAATAAAATTTATTTCAGATTCATTCATTATGTTATGATTCAGAGATTCTGATGGATTCACCTTTATCCAATCAAAACACAATAAGGGATTATTCACACTGATCAGTTTTTGATAAGCTTTTCAGTTAAAAAAGCAAAATGCATCCCTTTACACCGGTCTTATGCATTTCCATTGCGATTTTAGGAATCAGCATCTTATTTTCACTTTTATACCTTACTGTATTTATTGCAATATATTTCCATTTCATATTTTAATGCATTTTTATATTAAAGAAAAGTGGTAATGCAACAAAAACAGAAAGTGATCCAAATCAATTTGGATTATTTGTTATTGGTACATTTGGTGTATATTTACTTGCCCCAAATGTAGCAATGTTTTTAAAGTTAGTGATTGATATAGCTAGCGTAATGATTTGCAAAAAGCTTGGTGTTTTTAAAATAAGCACCAGACACAAATTAGCATTCTACCTACAGGTGAATTTTTAAAATTTACAGTTAGGCCCCGTTCACACTGGGGTGATCCGACTTGGGGGGGCGACCTCCGAGGTCGCGGTGCGAGCAGCGCGCCGTGACCTCGGAGCGGCCGGCACGGACTTCATAACATTGAAGTCTATGACAGTCACTCCGGGTCGCCCCAAAGAAGCTCCGGACCCTTTTTCTAAGTCGGAGCAACTTGTGTCGCTCCTATTAGAACGGGTCCGCTGCTTCCCTATGGAAGGCGACCTACGGCGACCTGTGAGGCGACCAGGTCGCCTCACAGGTCGCCTTAGTGTGAACGGGGACTTACACTAAATACATTTTATGTGTTTATGATCATGCATCCATGCACTTATTCAGTTTCATTAAATTGTTTTGATATTGTTGTTTTGGTTTTATGCACTTGGTAAAGTAATCTCTTTCTCTTTATTGTGAGAAAGTTGTTACAATTCTTTTGGGCAGACCAATTTCCACACTAATTTAGAACACTCAAAAAAGTTAATTAATTTATATGCCTAATAGTAAGCAAGAAAGTTACCCTTAATCTCAATCTAACCCCAAATCATGAAGTTCAACATACCTATTAAAATAAATCCTTAACTTAAACCTACTTTTAAAATGAACCATTAAACTCAATGCAATCTCCTAACAGCTGACTAGATATTAAACCTAAAGCTATCTAGTTTGAATTGTATTAACATGCAAACTCAAGCACCAGTATCATTTTATTTTTTTTATTTTTTTTTTCACAATCATATAATAGGCAAAAAATCTTTACAAAAATGAGTTATTAACTGTACTTAGGAAATAAACTAGTAGATACTGAATGTCAGCATCATACCATATGTGCATGTAACCTCTATGTGCTCCTTCCCCTGGCTTACAATTCGAGCCCCCCATAATCCATGCACAAGCTTTAATTTTACAAAGTTATTATCAAACATTTTTTGTAAAAATGTATTAAGACAAAGGAAAGGATGGTTAGGAAGGGTATTAACTGGAAGGCTAAACTATATCTGCACATATAAACTGTCATTGCCTCACTCCCTTTGCTACTCTTACAGAACCCCATGAACTACACAAATCCAACTGGAGAAAGGAGATAGTTTGCTTTATATCCATGTTTGCATTTGTGTGGTCATAAGTGTCACCTCTCCTATGTATGTTTCAGGACCAGCATGGCTACATAAGCAAAATGTTTTGCCATAATTGATTACTTTATATGCACATTCATACTACACACTCACATTCATATATGAGTGTCACCCATTCTCAGATGAATGAACATTAGAGCTTTGTTTGCCCGGAAAGCTTATTGTTCTCTGAAATTATTGTGCTTTTTGAAATGCAAGTAAAACAATTAAGGTAAGAAGCCCCTACATTTCAGATAATATAGTATGCTTGATCTAGGCACTAACTCCATCATAATGTCAAGAAATACATGCTACTCAGCAGGCTCAAAGTAAAATCTTATAGCTTTGTAAAAAGTACAAGTCTATCAAGCAGCAGACCTAAAACTAAGGCCTGCTTTAATAACCTATGAAGATGATAATAAATATGAAAATAAAAGAAGTTTGCAAGTATGGGTGTTTGAAAAACACTTCTTATTTCTGTATTATACCAGAAAGCACATATCATAACATAATACTTCCTAAAATACAGAAGGAAATACATAACTATGTCAGGTAAATAACTGTTCAGTGAAATAAATCCCACATGTGCCACACTGAGGAGAGCCCTGATAATCCCCAACTGGTCAAAATGTGCATAATGTTCTTCTGTATTTGGGCACCTACTAATAACCTTGCGTTTATCTGTTGCAGAATTTAATCTAGGATATGTTGCTCGTCTAAGGAATATTAAAACAGTTTTTAATATTAATTATTTTTAAATGGGCCCTTTAGGGTCTTGGGAGGAAGCGACGTATGACGTCGCTCTGGTCCTCCAAGGCCATAGAGTCGAGTGGCTTGCCTTCGCTCAACTTTCTGCCTAGGATGGGAAAAGGCCGGATTGCTTTCCCCGCTACTGATGGCTCCGGTAAGCTGGGAAAAGGACCGGAAAGTGGCGGGAGGGGGCACCTTTCCTGCCACCCATAAAAGTGGTCCCATGGTGAATTCACTGCTGGGACCACTTCTATGTGAAAAAGAACCGCCGTCCAGTAAAAAAATATCTGCTGTCATAACCCCAGTACTTAACATCAAAATAGCGACATAAAACTGTGGCGGGCTGTCCAGAAGGGGTTAATATCTCTCTTTGAATTGACTATCAAAAGTTATATTGCTGCTTGTTCTTATACCATCCAGCTGGTTTTTGTCTTCATTTTTGGCCTAGCAGGATTTCCTATCTGATTGCTCAACATCTGACTTTCACATACATTACTGTCCTGCCATGATGTAATTTTGCTGGTTATTGTTACCTCACCATTGCTCTTTGTATTGTATAGTGCCTTACCCCCTATTAAAATCAATAAAGATACTGGACAGGAAAAACAGTTGCAAATTAAATATCTGTGCTTACCTTTCTTTGGTTCTTTTGGTTCTTTTTCTGGCTTTTCCACCGGGGTTTCTACTAGAAATCATATTATTATGTTGGGTACATTTAATCTGTAATGTGTGTCATAATTTTTATAGCATTTTTTTTTGTCTATTGGCAAACCTAATAATTTTTTATAGCAGATGCCCAAAACCCACAAAAAAGTAAATTAAACACAGACTAGAGATTACGAAGGAAGTCTAGATCTGCAAGTGCAGGTGTAGTTATGTAATCTCAGATCTGCATATTGTCATCAGAACAGCATACAGTATATACTTATAAAACTGTGTATACCCTGCGCTTGTGGATAAAGTGCTGTAGTGCTGAATAAGTGCTAACCAGTGTACTGATTTTAAAAGCTGCTAGCTGCAGTGAAAAAGTGCTGGTGCTCTTTTGGTATGTGAAACAATGTTTGCAGCGCTGCTTATAATTAAATAATTATATAGATCAAATCAAAGAAAATACATATAAAAATGTAAAAAAAATATATAGAAATAAATATATAAAGTAAATGTCCAATTAATACATCATTGCGATGTGGAAAATCCTTTCATTTGTGATCATACAGGTGCTTGAATGTGAAATCCGTGCTTGATTCGGGGTTACCCCCTTTGATAATCTACTCACCGCCAAGTAGCTGATTTTAGGCATGTAGGAGCTGCTATATTATAACTTCTCCACTTGCAGTACGATCTCTTGTTGTAAATGAAGATCCATCCCCGATTTCCTCATAAGAAAAAGCCGATCATGGTGAAGATCGTTTTTATAAAGCATTTATTTAAGCATTTATTTAAGAACCCCAAGATTTCTTAAATAAATGCTTTATAAAAACGATCTTCACCATGATCGGCTTTTTCTTATGAGGAAATCGTGGATGGATCTTCATTTACAACAAGAGATCGTACTGCAAGTGGAGAAGTTATAATATAGCAGCTCCTACATGCCTAAAATCAGCTACTTGGCGGTGAGTAGATTATCAAAGGGGGTAACCCAGAATCAAGCACGGATTTCACATTCAAGCACCTGTATGATCACAAATGAAAGGATTTTCCACATCGCAATGATGTATTAATTGGACATTTACTTTATATATTTATTTCTATATATTTTTTTTACATTTTTATATGTATTTTCTTTGATTTGATCTATATAATTATTTAATTATAAGCAGCGCTGCAAACATTGTTTCACATACAGTATATACTGTATATTGTATGTTGTGGAATTCAGCTTGGATTTCCTTGATTTTTATGAAACATAGCACTGTTAGAATACGATCAAAAATGACCTGTTGATTTAAACTACTCCTATAATATTTGCACTAAATATATTATTTAGTCAAACAAATGCATACATAGGACTTTACCTGCCAAAGAATTTGTCTTCTTGACTATTTAGTCCTGATGAAGGACACCACTTACAGTTAAGAAATGCAGTGGTATCCTCTCTCACACCAAGACTCCTGACAGGACAGTAAAGAAGCAACAGAAGACCCGAGGTAATTCTCCTGTTCTCTTCTCCTCTGAGCATGTTCCTTATCAACACATTTGCATACAGCACAGAATATTAACTCTAGGTCTTGTTCTCCCTCTCTCTTGCCCGGTGTAGAGAATTGCAAGAGGCTAATTCAAAACCAAGTACTTACACTACTTTCAATAAAAAAAAAAAAAAATGATGAGTTATAATTTAATACACAACTGTATCAATTTGTGTCTATTTAAACCGCCTGGAGTTCGTCTTTAAATTATTTTAATCCATGTAATTTTGGTAAAAAAAAAGTTTTTTTATTGTTAGTTCATATTAAATAAATCCACTAGAGAAATAAATAACCAAAATAAGTAGCAAACCGTAGGTATTCTGCAAATCTTTTAGGTATTAGAAATGCTTGGCAAAGGAGTGCACAAGACTGATATAATATAATAATAACAATAATTAAATTTCAATACATTCCCACAGTCCCACAAATTATCCAAAAAGTAAAATAAGTCACTTTTACTGACATCTAACTTCATTTTCTCTAAACGTCCAATTATATGCAGTTTTATTCATGCCTGTACAAAAATGGTTGTTTAAAGTAAAACAATACATTTTTGTTGATATAGCAAAGTTAAAATATGAAATAACAATATACATTTTCTGTGCTTCCTCTAGACTTAAATTTCTTTAGCTGAAAGCACAAAGTGGAAAAAAAATCCAATGTAAACAGATAATAAACCAATCTGTGCCATGCTTAGCTAAGATAAATATAAAAATTACATGTATTTACATAAAGTGCATACATTAATATAACAGCCATGGGATACATACATATGGATACACAATCAAATTACTTCATGAACAATTGATATGTGAAAAATTAATGAACTCTGGAATCTAGACATTTTTAGCAGTGGAGTTGTGGTCTCGTTTTCTGTATTTTTTATATATTTTTTATATATTTCAATGTATATCCATATTTATGCATCCCTTGGATATGTTCTTTTTATGCACTTTAGATAGGTAGAGTTTTTATTTTATTTTTTTATTTTTTTATTTTTTTTTAAACAAAGAAAAACAAAGCCACTGTTAAAGATTTTCATTTCTTTGAAATAAAACCACTATCCTGAATATGTATTTGCACTATTTCAAGCTTTTTTAGGTAAATTGTTAATAGAATGTTTTTTTCAAAAATTCATAGACACTGGTGTTGATTTATGAATGGAAAAGATAATTTCATTCACTTAAGTTCACTTTGCTTAGCAACTAATGTGAAGTTGTGTTTACTGCAGTCCTCAAATTATGTACAAAATATCCTGGTGGTTTAATTACCCTCACTCATGACTGGGTATTGAAAGTGAGAACAGCTTTATTGTCTTTACTTAGCTAAGTAAACAATCACTTTTCAAAGTGAGCATTTACCTTGCTAAGTAAAAAGGCTTCCTTTAGGAAATCAACTCCATTGCTACATTAAATGACATTATTCACATGAAGAAGATATTTACCTTTGCAAGCATCCATTTTTGCACATTATTTTTTATCATCAGCTCAAAGGTCTTTTTTGTGCTTACTTTAAAATACTATACAAAATATTATTATAATGTATATTCAGTAGAAAATAGCATGCTGTAATTAAAATACTGCATCTGTTATGCTTTAACTTTATCTCTCCATCTATTGGGCTATTGTTTTCTACAGCTTTATTTTAGTGAACCTTAAATAATATAGTAAAAATATTTACCTTCTTTCTGCTCTTTTAGTTGTTCCTCATATGTTTCTATAACAAAAAAACAGTATTTGCCACCAATGTTAAAATTGAATTAGGGGCATTAAAACATGATTGTATTTAAACAGGCATTTAGGATGGCAAAGGTTGAAAAACATTTTTTTTAATACAGATTAGAAACAAAAAGAAAAAAATTATCAAACTATTAAAGTCCTAATGCTTGCAAAACAAATCAACTTTGTTAAAATGGAGGGAAGCACTACTAGGTGTTATGCTAG